>NW_013667447.1:27712-69147 GCF_000517525.1 Limulus polyphemus
ACCCACCGCCAACTCTTGGGCTACTCTTTTACCAACGAATAGTGGAATTGACCGTAACAATATAACGCCCCCATGACTGAAAGGGCTAGCATGTGTGGTGGGACGAGGATTCGAACCCGCAGATTGCGAGTCGAGCGCCCTAACCACCTGGCTATACCGGGCCACATTCCTAATCATCTCTCAGAGTTCAGACTGATCTGAAAAACAAATACAGAAATTGCGAAAGAAAATTAAAATTAATAAAGAGGTAGCTAACATATGGTAATGTCCTGTACCACATCTGTAATGTGTCGACTAAACCACATTTTTTTTTTGTTTTTATTATCCATTGTTGGTACTATGTTTCGTGTATTAATGTATCACCTACAATTACTCATATGGTCAAAATATATTTTATTGAAGCTTCTACACGTCATTTTATCTCACTTGTAATGCTATACGTGCATTTGACACCCCATGAACACAACGGCCAATGCACTATGAAATGAGTGACACACACAAACGGCTATCCATGCTATTCGTGCCTAATTTTGAGGCGATAGGCTACAACACCCAACGCCAATCCTTTGGCTACTCTTGTCCGTCAGAATAGTAGGACTTAACTTTCACTCTCATAGCGCATCCGTTGCCACATAGTACGGAGCGCGATTTCTCAGCGATAGGTCCAAAACCACGAACCGTGGGATACACTGTCCGAGAAAACTGTCCACTGGGTCACGCTTGGACCGATGAGTAAAGTGTTATTTGTTTGCTGTAAATTGTTCTTATTTAGTTCTACGTTTTAGTGTGTGTGCATAAAATACATGATTGGGAGAAAACGCACAACTGAATGTTTGTTTGTTTGTTTGTAATTAAGCACAAAGATACACAATGGGCTATCTGTGCTCTGCCCACCGGACTCTAGTGTTGTAAGTCCGCAGACATGCCGCTGTACCACTGGGGGGGGGGGATATATATATAGTACAATTTAAAACGATTTACCTGTTTACTATGAAATTAGTAACGTATAATTATGGGTTGTTAATCAGCGAAAGAAGAGTCGAATCTCAAAAACTTGTTTACCAAACTTTACACCATAATACTCAAACTTATACATACACGCATATATATTACTTCTTGAAGAATGTTCACACTTATAGTCTCTAACCTCCTTGTAGAAGAATAATCATATTTAACTGACTGCAGCTAAAGGATTTATTATAGCAGTCTTTGAATATTCCCAGGGCATTAAATTAAGATTATTTTTCCAAATACTTACATTACGTGAAAATGTTTTAAAATTACGTATTAGGTGTAGACGCAACAACAACCGCAAAATATACCTTCTACCAATCTACACGCCTTGCTTTTAATTGAAGTACTTTAACATTTTCTCTACATAAAAAATACCCAACATGGCTCAACTTCAGGGTCAAAAAAAGATAATTCATAATGACAGTAAATGAATAATAATATTCCACTCGTGACAGGCTTCTCTGTTTCCATAAAGTAGTCGGAATACCTAGCCTTTCAGTGTTACGTGGCTACTCGCTTTGTTGCGCCCCCTGCTGGGGAGGTTGGAACTGAAATAACTTGTCACGGTTAAATTTTCATTTACGAACTTATAATGAAGCGTTGGTTAACCATAATTATCAGAGCTGACTGTGTGTGACGCGATAACGTCTCTAAAGTAACCTTCCGCCTACATACATTTTAACGTTTATCACAATTCAAGCTACTTACTACAATGTTGATGAGATACAACATTCCCAGAACAGTGTACCAACTCATCATTCATAATACAAAATGTTGAGTGTGCAGCTGTGTATTCGCTACAGGTGTTGCATGTTTTACCAACACAAATTTCAGGTTTTCAGTCAAAACCTACAAATGTTGACGCTCTCTAACTTACAATGGTTTCGTGTTTACGTAAGATAAACAGGTGGTAACGAAATTCCTGTTTTTCAGTATAAGCACAACAGAGCCAATTTTGTCTAACAACACTATAGTGTCTGATAAAATATAAAGGTTCACAAATAGCAAGCTGGCTTTACATCTTTCAGTCGTAAGTATAATCTAATAAGCGTCAATTTGTATGTGAATCTTTGGACCCCCGCCATCTAATTTCATTAGAATAAGATTCTTGAAAACAGTATATCTTTCTTTACGGCATTGGTACCTTTATGTATTTTTATTGCACTTTAAATTTCCTATCCTTTGTTATAAACGAGTTTTTATTTCACTAGTCCAACGGAAGGGTACTCCAGATAGTAAGAATCTATTTATTCAAGTTTTCGGTCACAGATTTATAAAACTTTCTGTGTTGTGATTGTTTGATTTGAGGCACGCACAATCTTTAATCCATTCTCTGCAAAATCAGAGCAAAATGTTTCTCATCAGCTGTATCAGAAGTAGTAACACCTCAAACCACATGTCGTTGTAAAAATGTTAAACTTGATGGAATGTTTATAACAATAATAACACTGTGTTGTTGTCGTACGGGTTGGTTTAGTTTGTGTGTTTTGTATTTCGCGTAAAGCTACCAGAGAGCTCTCTGCCTTAGCTGTCCTTAATTAATTTAGGAGTGATAAACTAGAGGGAAGGCGGCTAGTCAGCACCACCCACCGCCAATTCATGGGCTACTCTTTTACCAACGAAAAATGGGATTTACCATCACATTATAACGCCTCTACAGCTAAAAGGGTGAGCATGTTCGGAGACGGAGATTCGAACCCGCGACAAACACATTGCGAGTCGGAAGCCCTAACTACTAGGTCATGCCAGGACCTGTATGAGATGAATTCACTTATCAAAACCACCTAATATCATGTTATCAATCAAATACAGAGAAATATGTGGTGCTCACATTAGTTGAATGGTACAGAGCTGTGATATATAGCTACAAATACCGGATTGTTCTTATGATACACAGCCATTAATACCGGATTGTTCTCATTAATGCATTCGTAATTTAAATTTGCCCCCCCCCCTTTAGTGGCTCAGCGGTAAGTCTGAAGTCTTATAACGATAAAAACCGGGTTTCAATACCCGTGATGAGCACAGCGCATATAGACCATTGTGTAGCTCTGTGCTTTACCACATAGAAACAAATGTTTTAGATTATTCTTGTTTTAATCTATATAGTTAGCTTACTTTTGATCGAACGTTCTGAATTATCGCTTTGGCTTGTTGTTTGAGTAGAAAACTTTGTGAATGTAAAACAGCAGTTCTATTGCATCAGCCACCATAACCAATCGAACCACCCTGATTAAGGAGAATGTAGCCAACTTTTGGAGTTCTATCATGAATGTAAAACAGCAGTTCTATTGCATCAGCCACCATAACCAATCGAACCACCCTGATTAAGGAGAATGTAGCCAACTTTTGGAGTTCTATCATGAATATCCTTCCAAAGGATTATTACCTTCCCTATACATGCATTTCAAATGAGAAAAAAAAGTAAGAGTGAGGCATAATGATTTGTATTTAGTTTAATTATCTCTTCTTTGAATTTAAGACAAAATACTTTTCCTAAAATATTTCTCTTGTCTTGTCGAGTCACAAATGTCTTTAAAACAATGGTACTGTCCTATAAATGATTTAAAATCTAAACAAAAATCTAAGAGTAATTTAAGAAAACACTATTCGCGCTGTTCTCTGCCCTGAGAGAATATATTAAAGTCATTCTTGGAAATATTACTGATGAGAATATTCTTGTTTCATCTGACAAGTCACAGCACAAGGCCTCAACAATACACACACACACATATAGGTCACATTAATGAAGTATATACAGCAAAATGACATTGAGTTACACTTCGTGTTACATTATCCAAACATACAGAACAACAGTATCGCTAAGTCACACACCCAAAAAGAAGTGTCATTAGTCAAGGATATACAGCAGTACAATGGAATGCCACTGAATTATATTTGGTGGTCATATTATTCAAATATAGAGAGTTACAGTATCAATAAGTTACACATACGTAGTTATCACATTAGTCACACATATATATACAAGGCACTAGAAACTATAGCTGTTTGTTTGTAATTAAGCACAAAGCTACACAATGGGCTATCTGTGCTCTTCTCACCACGGGTATCGAAACCCGAATTCTAGCGTTGTAAGTCCGCAGACATACCACTGTGCTACTGGGGGGCAGAAACTATAGCACTGAGTTATACACAGGAGTCACTGTCTCACACTAGTCGTTTATATATAGTACATAGAGATTTTTTTTTTTAAAGCAAAAGCACGTTGGGTATCTGTTGTGTCCACCGCGAGTAATCGATCCCCGGATTTAGTGTTGCAGATCCATAGATTTCCTGTTATCCTTACTGGGAGACGAGCACATAGAGTTATTTAAATATGTGAAGCAATACAATATAATGTCAGAAAGTACGACGGAAATAATCAACCGGGATAAATATAAAGCACAGTGTGGTTTTGGTTGTCGTGTAAGCTAAATACGTAGTATATTGCAACACGGTAAGTAACAGTAATTCAAGGTGGTTACACGTGTATCTACGCCTAAACTCTGAGAAATCCAAGGTTACGTTTACCTTATAGCTGCAAAGTACTACAGCTTGATATCTTGTTTATGGTAGCTTAACTGAACGAATATAGAGCACGTATAATATATATTGTGCTTTTTTTTCTCGATAAGTTCTCGTTCGTGGAATAAATACGTAGAAGTGATTTTTTACCTCAGTCGTTCTTCCTCTCAAGAATATAACTGTTGATCACCAAGATCCTCATAAATTTGAAATGGTAAATAAAACGAAGCTTAAGGGTCTGAAGCCAAAGTGAAAGATCACTTGAAGAACTATTCGATTCTAAAACACATTTTTGTTACAATTTCTGTGTACAGAGAGAGAAAAGAAAAAACGAAACAAGTATTTCTAATCAAGAAGTTAATAACAATCTAACACATCTCTGGTTCCCATTACGGATATCATGCTACCTAAGTATGGTTAACCTCATGATATGGTTCCCGTTACAAACATCATGCTACCTAAGTATGGGTAACCGTAACGGGAACCATATCATGATAGGTAGCATGATGTTACGTATGTTTAACCTCATGATATGGTTCCCGTTACAAACATCATGCTACCTAAGTATGGTTAACCTCATGATATGGTTCCCGTTACAAACATCATACTACCTAAGTATGGTTAACCTCATATCAGTTGTTAGGGTGTTGTTGTTTATTTGAAGGATATTCATGTAGACATGATTAGGAATGTTTGTTTGTTGAATATCGCTCAAAGCTACTCGAGGACTGTCCATAAATTTGAAGTCCACCGCCAACTCGTAGACTACTCAAATCGATTTGTGGGATTTCACCATCACTCTTATAACGCAACCATAGCCTCAGAGAGCCTCGGATCTACAGTCCGGCACGGATCAGGATACCACTTGAGTGATTTATTAACTCACACTACGATGAATATTGATTCAAGGGGCCGGACTGAGACTCAAGTTTTTTTTGTTATACACGAGGGCGCGGTATAAGGTGATCATTCACATACGAAAAACAGTGACTTTTGACAGATTAAATAATAAAATTTAATGTAATCTAAAAGGGTACAAAACCAGTGGTTAACCCTATTTTATTTCTACTTACGGGATGATTGAAGATGAGGCGTGGCGTCTAATTCGGGTATGATAACTTCAATACACTATCTATCTTGAAAACTTTACATATAATGTTTCAACTTTCAATTCAGAGTAGTTCATAAAGTTTTAATATTGTTGTTTCAGCGGAAGTTAAGGCAGAGTAGATATGGTAGGTTTGAAAATTTTAATGGACCACAAGTGCCTCTTGAAAGAAAAGGTAACGACGTTTCAGTTTCTATACTGAAACCTACTTGCGTTCTTACTGTGCGAACCGTAATGAGCACTTATAAAATGCAGTATACTGTTATGTTAAATTTTAAAAGTTTAAAGTAACATAATATTAGTGTGAAAACCGTTATAAGTACGAAAAGAATGCAACATACTGTAATGTTAAATTTTGAAAGTGTAAAGAACATAATATTAGTGTGTGAACTGTAATGAGTACTAACACAATGCAGTATACAGTAATGTTAAATTCTGAAAGTGCAAAGTAACATAATATTAGTGTGAAAACCGTTATAAGTACGAAAAGAATTCAGTATACTGTAATGTTAAATTCTGAAAGTGTAAAGTAACATAATATTAGTGTGTGAACTACGGTAATTACTAATAGAATGTAATATACATTAAATTCTAAAAGTGTGTGAATCAGCGCATTAGGCACATGGTATTAACCAACAGCACTATGAAACTTTTGGGATATAGGTGAACATCGAATTAAATTCATCACCATGCACTGAATATACCAGTAATTGTGTCATCATTAAAATGGTAATATTGTTTCTTCTAATTTATAAGGTAGTATTTTAAATTTTGATATATTTTTTAAACAGCGCTATTCCTAAAATAACTGCAGGAAAGTATACGTTCATCTTTGACAAAGTCAATCAAAATATTGGTAGACAACATCTACAGTACCGATTTTTATATGAAAGGAACAAATATATATCTTAAGTACTTTTTTAGATTATTTGAATGAAAAAAGTGTTGAAAATTTATAGTGCCTTTTCCTTATATAATGTACACAGAAATGTATGACTTACAAGTAAAGAAAAAACTTTTCAGGAAAGGAAGTAAATGTAGGGATGGCTAATATCAATCCTTCAAAAACAATGCAAACAACATAGTAGGGCTGGCATTTGCATCATTCCTACATAACAGCACAGCACACAGAATAGTAGAATGTTAACAGATAAAAATAGGATGAATTAAACTATGATTGAATAGTTGTTTATATTGTTATATGTTAATTCTTGCTTGTAGCACTGGCATATTGGTGTAACATTTTTAATACTAATTTTACATGAACTGCAATAACATATTATCGTATTTGTATCTTTTTTATATAAAATGCTCAAAACAACCATGAATCCGTACCTCTCTGCACCAACTGTATAATTTAGAGTATGACCTATCACGTATTGGGGACGAGTATGCGTAATAAGAGCAACAGTGAAATTCCACTATTCGATTAGAGTAGCCCATGAGTTAGTGGTGGGTTCTGTTGTCTAAGCTGCCTCCCATCTGGTCTACCAATTCAAAATTAGAGCGGCTAGCACTGACAGCCCTAGTGTATTTCGGATACTTGCGTAAAGCCAAACACACATATAGCATAATTCTGAAACTAACTAATTACAAACTTATTATATCTTAAACATTGCAAAGAAGTAATGTAGTCTTTTAAAGCAGTTCGCAAATGATCTTGGAAATACATAATGAAATGCATTCAAACATAACATGATAACAATTTAAACGGTATGATCAGTTTTAATGAAAAATTGATTTAACCATAACAGTCACGTATAAAGAAAGGAAATTTAATATTTTCCTTTCTCACCACCGACATTACGTTTAGAGATATCGCCCTCTACTGCTGGAATACACCTTGATTCTGCGCACTCGCGTTGTTCGCCATTCTAGTAACGTTCATCGGCACGCAAGCTGACTTATCAGAACATAGATCAAATTTTTGCAACGAATAAACCTTGACAACCAATGCAACAAACAGCTACGTGTAAAAATTACGAGTCTACTCCTACAAAGATTCATAACTTTTATCTTAAAATAATGATCTCGCAAGCAGCAGTGTCAGTCAGTTATGAGCCAGTTTGCTCAAGAAAGTATATAACTACCAGATACAAAGGTTAATGATACCGATCCTGGAGGCACGTTTGTTGTTAAGAGCAAAGCTACACAATGGGCTATCTATGCTCTGCCCACCGCGAGTACCGATTTTTAGCGTTATAAGCCCTCAGCCTCTGGGAGCAGGTGGAGAGGAGTTTAGGATGAAGGAATCTATAAAGCAGACAATATTTTACACAGTTCTTATACCTAATATGCGCATGGTATTTCGATATGACAGTCTAATATTGGTCTAACATTATCATCTTTGTAACGCTTTTTTTGGATTTTTTTCCCATCGTAATAACAACTGCAAACAACGCATATAAGTATGCAACAATGTGAAATAATGTGGAAAAAAGTATTACAGTTAGAATTGTATTCTGTTTTTGTTTGGAAAACTCAAACTCATGACGTTGCCATACTCGAGATGTGAAAATATTAAAAGAAATTTCGCTGATATGCAACCCATTTGTTTGTTTGTAGTTATGCACAAAGCTACATAATGGGATATCTGTGCTCGGCCCACCACGGGCATCGAAACCCGGTTTCTAGAGTTGTAAGTCGGCAGACATGCTGCTGTGCCACCGGGGGGCATGCAAGCTATAAATGAACAAAAAAATTATAAAAAAAAAAACATCAAGGAATATATCCTACTCTTATTAGTCCCTCTTAAACACATTTACGTTATACAAAAAAAAATTCTAACCGAATTAACTAGAAATCAAAATAACTTGCTCATTGATTTTTCCGCTTCTATATTCGTTGAAAACTCTGGTCACAGTCTACGTCCCAGTTTTGGGGTACGTCAACAATTTTGCTGGTGATAGCTATTTTATTCTTTCTAATAGACAAAAAACGAGCTTGGATGAATACTATTTCTACCAGTTGCTGAAATCACAAGATTCCACATACATATTTCTGTTATAACCGAAGAACCGCTACCGTAAATGGTAGTTACAAAAGTCTGTTTTGGAAAAAGAAAACATGAAATATGAGACACTAGTATTATCAAGCTAAATTATAATTACAATATGACATTTTACACACAAAAATTAATGAAATTAAAGTTAAGTATTATTACTGATGTTTTACAGTGTGCTTTAACAGAGAAAAAACAACAACACACTAATGGACTAGTATTAGTGGAGTAAATGATGATTACGAATACGCGGTTTCAGCAGAAAGAACAAAAACTGAGAGCATTGATATTATTAATATTAATGATGGTTTAAAATTTAATTTATCAGATAAAACAGAAACATAAGGCAATAGTGTTAATACATAATATGATGGCTACGATAATGTTTAGAAGATAAAACAGAAAAAAAAATTTCCTGGCAGTGTGAGCCATTTTCCAATTTGAGAAGGAAAAAAAATGAGAACAGTTTCAGAAGAAAATTTACTAGCGACACCTTAGTTTGTTTGTTTGTTTTTAAAATCAACGTAACATTTCTTTGTCAATCGTTTTCTACAATAATTGGAATATTGGGATGTACGAGAAATTCCCAACCATGCCTATTCCATAAACAACAACAGCTAATTGTGCGTCAGTGGTTTACTTTCCTCTGAGGAAAGGTAATCTGGTTTAAAATATCGAAAAATCGTTTTGAAAAAAAAAAATGCATTTGTGTGTGTGACAAAAATTACAACATAGTTAATCCAGTCAAAATGAAGGTGATGAGTAGGATAATAAATAAAGTATTATGGTAACAAACGAGTACTGAATGTGGGTGGAATCAATATATAAGTATTCAAACAAGTTTATTAATGGAGTGTTTATATGGATAATGGAAATGTGCGTATTTTACATACACTTTCAGAAACAGGTATCGCGAATGGAAGAAAACAAGGCATAGGCTGAAAGGTTTCAGTTTTTTTTTGTTTTTTTTTAATCTTTTCAATACGATTCGTGTATAACCGGCCAGACAACTCAACTTGACGAGTTAATGCTGCAACAGGAAATTTTATTGAATTAGAAGTGGCTGTAAACAATAGACGGAAGTTAATATGCTATTGACAGAATTGAGGGCATCATTTAGTCCAGTGAAACAGTACTGTATGTGTGTCATAGGAGTTCAATGACTACCAACATCACTGTCTTCAACCTTTTCTTCTAGTGACGAGGTTTGCTTTTCCGCCAGTCATCAGAAGGGTCATAATGAAAGCAACGTGTTGGTGGATAGCCAAGGTACATGTATAGACCTTCACAGGCGGCTTAATTAATGAACTGGAGTGTGTGTGTGTGTTCTACCAGGAGGAAAAGCTAAGTGAGCAATAAATTTCTCGATTCATCATCATCTCTTAACAAGAAAATGAGTTTGTTTGTTTGTCTGTTGTTATGCGCAAAGCTATACAATGGGCTATCTGTGCTGTGCTCATCACGAGTATCGAATCCAGGTTTTTAGCGTGTAAGCCCTCAGACTTGCTGCTGAGACACTAAGGGGGGGAGCAAATAAAATAAAAATTCGTTTAGATGGTGCGAGTGATTTCACATCACAATCCCAGCAGTCGTTACACACAGATCTTACAAAGATGATTATCTGGAAATGTCTGAAGAATAACGTATTAAACTATTACTGATATTTTAAACTGGTCAAAGACACATTCACGGGCATTTCTATAGCCTATCTAAGTCGCAAGTTATCTTTTAAAGAAAGAAATCAAGAGTTGAGTATTCACTTGATTTTACCTATCCAGACTCTTCACAGCAATACTGTAATATTTTGTGGAAATTGACAATACCAAGATATGAGGACGGGTTGATCCCATACTTAGAAAGTTTAATATTTCAATGAATTTCTAAAAAGGAATAATAACAGATGGTTTGGTTAAGATGTGAATCCCAAGTTGTTGCAATTTTGGACCAAATTCCACTATGCATACAATGGTTAGCAAGGCAAACAACAAAGGTATAACACACTGCAAATCCACTTTCCAAGTGCTTCGGTAGATTTTTAAGGTCTGCAAAAGCATTATGCAGATCTCTTCAAGATGGTTACTTTACTTAAACAGTATGAGGACGAAAAAAACAAGAATGAGTTGATTTTTACCCTAGAGATATCACGTACGATTCTGCTGGAACGAAATGGGGAAGACAAAATTTCAGTTTAGCCTTTTTATAACAGGTTCTGTTGTAGTACAACACAGTTCTGATTTCACGTGGGATCAACGAAATGGAATCTACATATATATTACTACAGGTGTACGTCACTCTTTTTCATTCCGTATGGCTATAATCACAGCAGTCACGTTGGGTTACGAAGCATATATATTTTAGGAATGGATCAGCTCCAAGAAGAAGTTCATACAGGGTATTTTTGTGATGACACGTTCAATAGATAAATGCAATCACATGAATCCAAGCCAAAGTTAGGAATGGTTGAACAAGTAAGAAAAGTAAGGGGATAGCAGACAATATAAAGGCACCATCAGTTTTGAGTTAGAGATCCATAATACACTTCATACAAGAAGAATGTGCAGTCAGTGTTCAAATCAAGGATTCCCTTGTTCACAAAAAATGTTCACCAAGCAGAAACTGTGACAACCATGACGAAGATAACTTGTTTGAAACTGTGACAATCATTACGAAGATAAGTTGTTTTGGTAATTCAGAAGTTTAGTCTTTTTCCCCTGAACAGAATTTAGTGTTACAGAATGAAGTAATAAAAAATTAGTCATCCCTGTAAAACAAGGTTCACTCTTAACTGTTTTGTTAGTTTGTTTGAAGTTAAGCACAAAGCTACACAATGAACTATACGTGCTCTGTCCATCACAGATATCGAAACCCGGTTTCTAGCGTTGTAAGTCCGCAGACATACATCTGTGTCACTTGGGAGCTAACTGCTTTGAACAACAACTTTTGTCACAACAAATTATGCAAAACTCAAATTATACGTCAGGTTTGTTTTATTTTAGAGCGAAGCCACATAGACTTTCTGCTGTGCCCACCGTGGGGAATCGAACCCCGGACTTGAGTGTTGTAAATCCGTAAACTTACTGCTGTCCCACTGAGGGTCAAGACCATTAGGTGATTGCGTTTTATATTTTGATAAGGACACATTAGTAATTACAATGAAACTTAAATATTTACTTTTAGGCTTGAAATAATTATACATCAGATTAATTAAGAGTTTGGATCATTTTATTTCTCAAGAGTTATCATTATCGCCCAATTTCACTTTAGTGTTTGTGTGTGTGTGTATGTGTTTCATGTGATGAGCTCTGAAACTGGATCCAAGTTAAGTCTCATGATGGTGATTTCAACCTATCCAAAGCAATCTACTTTTGCGAAATAAATATCTTAACAAACACTTACACAATAAAAAGTTATATAGTATAAATATATAAAAACATTAATATACATTAATTTTTAATTCATTCAGCTAGATGAAAGGAAACACAATAAGAACTTGTTTCATGGTACCTTTTTAATGAATATTTTTAAACACATAATGTGTATGTAGGATCCATGACAGCATTCTTGTTTGTTTGTTGTAATTAAGCACAAAGCTACACAATGGGCTATCTGTGCTCTGCCCACCATGGGTATCGAATCCCGGATTCTAGCGTTGTAAGTCCGCAAACATACCGCTGTGCCACTGGGGGGGGGGGTGACAGCAATAAAAGATAAAGAGAGTAAATGTGGAATAAGATGGTAAACGGATCAGTTACTGCAGTTTATAAACTTTGTTGATGTTTTATTTTTCTTTCTTTTTGGGAGTGGTGGGTATCTATAAAGCGAAGTTGTTAACTTAAACATATTTTTTAGCTTTTTCACAATGTGAAAGCTAGTCACATGATCATCACGAAGGTTTCCAGACAAATTTGACCCATATCAAGTCACTGTACTAAAGAAAAAGGCCAAAATGATTGGTGTTACAGAAGCCCGTCTTTCTCTCTATTCCTCAGCGTACATATAAAAACAGCAATTTGTCAAACATCACCATAAAAATCATAATCGTAAAATTACATTCAGTTTAATCATGTCTTTTATCATCAGACTTCCGTTAACATTTAAATGACACTCCACGTTCAACTAAACTTAATTTATTTTTGTTACAAGTGATTAAATTCGTGCTTTATTATACTATTTGTCAAAGTCAATGTAATCACATTTTTGTAAAGAGGACACACTACTTCTTTTCTCAATTGATCTGTATTTTGTATTTTTAAAATTTAAGTAATGATGAACTAATGTTAGTTATCGCCTAACATTTCGAGTGAAGCCTGGTATATATATACAGACAATCCTTTATATATTCTATGTAATGTTTTATGGAATAGTTGGATTAAGCAAAATATATTTTCCAGTTAGCTGGCTATACACTCTTACATGTTCGAATGGTTCTTTTAGCGCAGAGCTACACATGGGATATCTGCGTTAACTGTCCCTAAACTTGAACCGATAGACTAAACGGAAAGCAACCGGTCAGCAGAAACCACCGCCAAACCTTGTGCTACTCTGATCGAATAGTGGGATTTTACAGTCGGTTTTAGAACACACTGACGCTCCAGAATGCGGGATATGATTTTGCAGTAACGGGACATAAACCGTGAACCCTACCATTCACAGTCCGGCACGATAACCACTAAGCTTCGCCGTGTCCCTGGTGACTTCTACTTTTCTGATAATGAGTTGATACAAATCAGTGATCAAACTATGCCAGGGTAATTTATTCAGGGCAACTAAAATACAATAACAAAAATTATTTTATCACATTTCACAACAAGAAGCGAAGAATTTGTTTTTTCCCCAATCTCAGTAAATTGTTAAGATTTCAAGTGCCTCAAGACGATGTATAACCTCGGTATAGAGTTGTTTGTTTGTAATTAAGCACAAAGCTACACAATGGGTTATTTGTACTCTGCCCATCCCAGATATCGAAACCCGGTTTCTAGCGTTGAAAGTTCGCAGACATTCCGCTGTGCCACTGGGGGGTCTCGGTATAGAGAAGATTTACAGGTAATTCAAGTAAAATAGCCCTATAAGGGTGTAGAAACTCAAATCTCTGCGTCTTCTTCTTCTTTTTTATATTCTTGCATTAATTTTTTGAGGTAGATAATACTACAGAAGACAAACAAGGTCAGAACATTCCATTCAGCAAATGGAGGACATATACTCTTGTGAACCACGTCAGAAGAACCATGACTTGTGTAATATTGACACCTCATATAAAGATCAAGCAGCCAGTGTGTTATTCCACGTAGTCTGTTTGAGGTTATCTATGTTTTGAATTTTCTTTGGATCTCTGGACTTATTTAGGATATTCGCTAAACAAGAACTACCTGCGCTAACTGTTTCTAATTTGGAGCTGATTGACTAGAGGAAGAGACGCAAACTTTTGGGGAACTATAATCAAATAGTGGGTTTGTAACCCTTATAACGCACTCTCACGCCCCGCCCCCCCCCAAAATGCTGAGCGATATTCTATTCTTATTGTTTGTGGCGACGGAACGCAAAACTATAAACCATCGGATCTACAGTCCGATACGCTAACTACTTGACTGTGCCTGGCCCATGCCATTGTGAAAACAGGTAGGGAAATATGGTGTAGAAGTAACGGAAGATGTATTAGTCTCCAAAGATCGAAGTCAAATTTACCAGAGGAATTAGTTAGAAGTGTACCATCAAATTTACCAGAGGAATTAGTTAGAAGTGTACCATCAAATTTACCAGAGGAATTGGTTAGAAGTGCGCTAAAAATTGGGTCACAGTGAAAAAAATTAGCAAAAAGCAATTTAGTGTTAGTTTCTTCATAATCATACAGCCACACAATGGGCTCTCTGTGCTATGCCGATCATGAGTATCGAAACCCAGTTTTTAGCGTTATAAGCCTTCATACTTGCCGCTGAGCTACTGAGAGGCAGCAATTCAGTATAAAACCTAAAAAAGATTGTAGAAAGATAAAAAACAATAAAAGTTTAAAGATATTTTAGAAGATGAGCTTCCTTCATCCATTGTCTTACAAATGTGGAAATCTGTACAAATCGTCTTTCCCATATTTCTTAATAAAACAAGCATTTTAAGGTAGTTGCACTGAATACAGAACCACAGCCAATAGATCCAACCTGGAACTTTAACAACTTCCTTAAATTTCAGGCGATGGCATCAAGCTTGTAGACTTAGCAAACAGTTCTCTTTATATCAAACCAAAAAACAGTTTAATCTGAAAACATAAATCTCAAGACTCCTCACAGACATGACAACCAAATTTGTTACAAGCTTGTAGACTTAGCAAACAGTTCTCTTTATATCAAACCAGAAAATGTTTAATCTGAAAACATAAATCTCAAGACTCCTCACAGACATGATAACAAAAGTTATTACAAGCTTGTAGACTTAGCAAACAGTTCTCTTTATATCAAACCAGAAAATGTTTAATCTGAAAACACAAATCTCGAGACTCCTCACAGACATGATAACAAAAGTTATTAAAGTAGTAATTTTCCGCATAACTTTCTTTCGCAAGTCCATGTGTAACCAAACACAGCTCACGTGTCTCGGTTTAATGGTGTGGTTTTTATCCCACATATGGACCAATGTTTCTAAGGTTTATGTATACCACTGACCTTACTATCTGTAGAAGATAGTTGGTAAGACTTATCTTCAGTCCTAAAGGTGTTTAAAACTACTGTGTGCCACAAGGATCAGGTTTATAAAATATGGGTTAGGTTTGTTTTGAAATTCGCCGAAAGCTACACGAGGGTTATCTGCGCTAGCCGTCCCTAATTTAGCAGTGAAAGACTAGAGGGAAGGCAGCTAGTCATCACCACCCATCGCCAACTCTTGGGCTACTCTTTTACCAACGAATAGTGGGATTGACCGTCACATTATAACGCCCCCACGACTGAAAGGGCGAGCAGGTTTTGTGGGACGGAGATTCGAACCCGCGACCCTCAGATTGCAAGTCGAGCGCCCTAACCACCTGGCAATGCCGGGCCATATAAAATATGGGAAACGATAAATGCAACAAATGGGTAATTTCACCATTCAACGTGCTATCAAAGAATTGCACCGGGTTATTGAAACTCTTTATATACGTGCCTTATTGCTAGAGCACAAAATCAGTATCCAGTTTTATCATATCAACAAGCCACATTCAAGCTATAGCTACGGGAACAACTAAATATCATTCACTGTGGTATCAAATGGTGTATAAAACCTCATTAGCCTTAACAATGTAAATCTAGGTCAGCTTCCAAACAATTTGGTGGAGTTTAACGAATACTGTCAGTGGAATCAGCGAGAGAAATATATTCATATTCAAACATTGTTGCTTTAATTATGTTAGATGCTACATAAACGATGGAGAAACTAAACCACTGTAACCTGAAATCAAACAAAAATAAAATGAAACGTTTATTTTTACACAATTAAAAACCTCTTTACTCACGCCGTCAACGGATTTTCGAATTCTGCACTAATTGATAAAAAAAAACTATGTTGCTAATTTTGATAAAGAAATGCTCGTAAGAGTAGTGTTTCGGGCAATATATGAAAGGTCATTAATTTTTTATAACGAAATTATATGGAAATACAACATACGCTATTGCTTTTAAATAAATGGCTAAGGTTCGAGGCCATACTAGCTAATACTTTATTAACTATAACATCAGTATTTGACTTCTTTAATCGGACTCGCTGAACTACTAACTTATCAATGTAAAGCGTATTTATATAGTTTACTTTAATGGAAAATACACTCACATTAAGATAATACGCCAATTCGTGCATTTTTTATAACATAGCTTCGCGTAGGCTTAATATCTGTAATTGTACGCAAAGAACTCTATAACTAAATGAAAAAAAAACCACAAACAACTAAATATTTATATGTGGATTCAAACCAAATTGTAAGTCAAGTTGTTACTGTAAAATATTAAAATAATACTTAACCCTATTATTAGTACTGTGGGGTTATCTCTTCCTCAGCATATGTTTGTTTAGGACTGGCGAGCCCCAAGTATCTTAAAAAGAAAATTTTGAACATGGTGCTCCAAAAATATCTTGAAAAAGTTGTCTTTTTTTCTTCAAAATTATACAAATAAGGCTTTAATTACAAAATCTTCTTGTATTACTTTCAGCCCAGAATGTATATATAACACGTCACAATAAATAGCTGCTATAGCATATATAACCCAACAACGGTGCTTGTTGTTACACGTACGTCCCATATGCAGATTTCAGAACCGTGAGTGGGAAAAAATTCCAAAATACAGAAAGCATTTCTTATGTGTCCTATCGATCATTTAAATGTAATTATATCGTTTCTATTTTAAGAATATAAAAGTTGTACTAAAAGGGTTAAGCGTGAAATCGTCTTTAGTGATCGACTAAATACTTTAAACCACGAAAATTCCGTTTTATAGTAAAAATATAATTAAATTATATATATTTGTAATACTAAATATATTGGATTATATTGTGAAACCAAATCAACACCATTACTGAAGATGGCAGTTTCAAACTATATCAATATAATGTGATGGAAAGAACTGCCACCCAGTGGCGCTTTATACACTTGAAATAAGATAATATAATGTAGTTTATAAACAAGTTTAGTTTGTTTGAAGTTAAGCACAAAGCTACACAAGGGCTATCTGTGCTCTGCCCACCACGGGTATCGAAACCCGGATTCTAGCGTTGTAAGTCCACAGACATGCCGAAGCCCTTTTTTTGATGGACTATCAAACAAATATGCCCTTAGACCTGATAAAGAAAGCGAATTTATTCAAAAAGGTTTCATGACCTTGGAATATAATTACTTATTGAAACTAAATTATGTTTTTGTAGTTGATTAACACATGCAAAACTTGACCTATCAACGTATCAAGTTAAGTAGCCTTTAATGACGAATATTTTGTGGCTTTATCAAAGAAGGATGCACACATGTAATTCGTTGAAAGGCAGCCTTTAAAAAATGCTGAAATTATGTACAAAGATAATGGAGAAGAATAGATGATGATATCCAGAAAAGAAAAAAAAGGATAAAGTCCTTAACCTAGCTTTAAGATACGGTGGTGATTTTGACCGGGTGTCGAAGTTTCATTGTTGCCTTCCGAGGCCTCGAGAAAAACAGCATAATAGTTAAATGCACATTTGGCTTCACCTTCTGACCGTGAAAATTAG
Source organism: Limulus polyphemus (assembly GCF_000517525.1). Classification (NCBI taxonomy): domain Eukaryota; kingdom Metazoa; phylum Arthropoda; class Merostomata; order Xiphosura; family Limulidae; genus Limulus; species Limulus polyphemus. The sequence continues at coordinate 45,571 of NW_013667447.1, forward strand.
AACTAACGTAAGCCTATTATTTAGCTTTTTTTATTATTTATTTGAAAGGCGTGAGTGACGAAATGACAAAATGCATGGTGTCTCAAGCTAAGAATTATAGTAGGCGTGTCAGAATAGCCCCACCCTCATAAACACCCGTTCGGCACAATTATGGCTATACACGACTGCAACAGGCAGAAAGGTGAAAATCTCCATAACTTATTTTATGTTTCATGCATGTTTTGATAAGCTATTCATAAAGCGGCATTACCTGATAAACGAAAGATAAAACACTGATCACTAAAAATTAGAGCAATATGGATGTTTGGAGAACATTATAAAAATGAATTATTTCATGAGTATTTGAATTGTTTATATTGCCCTTTAAAGTTTAACATTCGAAACGTCGCGGTCTACACAAAATTATATTTCTAATCTGTAAAATCTTTGCAAACTTCAGAAACTAAAACATAAAAATAAATACTATGATAAAGTGTAAAAATAACACGTTTGTTTTTACATATGCATGCAAATAGGTTTTATCAACGTACTGTAATATTTGACAACAATTTGCAATTAACTATGCATCACAACCAAAATTCAAAATATTTATATCAGAAATCGGGGTTAGACCATTTGGTTCTCCTTTTAAACACAGCCTAGTTTAAATCTTAACAAAAATAAGGATTTACTCGTATGTACCCTTTAATGTAATAACATCATTTTACTAATTTAAGAAACGTATCATTTTCGAATGTACTATAGCTTCGCTGTATACGATTCACTTAGTAATGTCCAATACGCGTACGATATTTGTCCATAGTACTGACAGCTATTACTCCGTAAGAACAGATTCATCACACGGGATGAGAAAATTGCCAGAGCTCAGAAATCTCGCTATTTCTGAGGTGACGGGCATAATCACGGGGTACAGGAGGGAGTGCCGCTATAGACAGTTGGAGGAACTTAGAAGAGGGTTGGCATCTATTACAGTAAGAAATTCTGAGCTTGCACCGGTTAATTATAAAAATTATTCTCTATAAATCACAGGATCTTGTCTACATTGTTTTCAAACAGTCTATCGCTAGTTTCTAAAGAGCAGCGTACTCTCTTCGTGATGACCTCTTGGTCATGGCAGCCTTAACCGGGCCTTACTTTCCCCTCTAAACACGTACATTAAAAGTAGAGACTCACGTCAACAGCTACATCACTAAGTCTCGTCTCCCTTTAACAACAAAACTTGGCATGTTTCAAACCCGCTTGTAAACTAAATACTAAAAAGGTATAACTGTTGGACGGTCTTATTGCAAATCGAGGTATATATAATTCAATACCAACACCGTTCACAAGACACGCCTTAGCACCTCAATTCATTTATTTATTTTTTCCACAGATCTACTCAATCATCTTGCAGTAACAGGAAAATAGCATATAAAACAGGTTAGATGTCTAGAAGAACTTATTTAGTTAAGAAAACAACTATTGTTGTATGTTACAACATGTAATTTATCATTTAATTCGTTTCCTCCCTATTGATAAAACGAATTCATGCAAAGCAATAAATAGACTGATAGATACATAACTATACCCATTTTAGATGTGTTAGATCAACTGGACATGTTATATTTAATACTGTACTTATAACATTCATTCAAAATTGGTCTGAAAGAACCAATAGGAAAATTTTAAAATGCCGAAAGTCTCGAACTCGCGAGATTACTTCGACCAGTGGTTCCCATCCGTTTTATGCCGTGTACCCCTGACTCGCATAATTTGATTAAAAAACGTAATGATTTATATCGAAAAAATAACGTAAATCAAAGGAAGTAATTCAAGGATGGTCAAGAACACGCGAACGTTGAGAATGCGGTGGTGAACCACCGAGACTATCCTCAAATTTTAAGGCATTTATTTTCTTTTTAATATTTTTCAAAGGTAGGTATACCAGAAGTTACGAAGCACTGATATAGAGGATATAAAAAACAAAATGTAACTCATTATCGAAGTGGCATTAGCGTATTGTATCATCAGCTCCAAAATGTATTATAAATTACCAGAGTAGCTAACTATCCAATAGTACGTGATACAATAAAAATTGATCTAATAATGTATAAATACACTAACATTTGAACATGATTTGGTATAGATTTCACCATCAACTGCAGCTTTTTGCGCATCAGACAGTAGTGATTTAGGCTACTTGTCAATACACTTTGTTATAATTTTGAATCATGTTTGTGATACTTAGTGTTAAGCGACACAACATTGAGCAGTTATTTAGTTTATAACACGTATACAAGGGTAAATAGGTGCATGTAAATAATAATTTTACTCCAGCAGTTAATCACGAACGTTATATTTTAAATGAAACACTTCCTTTTAGTCTTAGGAATGTATTTGTGAATTAAACAATGTGAACATCACACCATATACAAGCATCAGTAATTGTTTGTTCGTGGTTTACTAATTAATAAAAAAACCGAGAGTACACTGTGTGCTGAATTTGTATTAAACGTGAACCTAATAACAAAAACATTCAATACAACAACATTTAGGTAATGGCTGACAACTGTTTATAATTTTCTACATCAGGTCAGCTAGAATATACGTACAACTAACATTGTTTTAGGTGCAAAATGTGCTTAAAATGCACAGTTTTTCATCTCATACAAGAACAGATGTTTTTAAACTTCAAAACAAAAAACGTGTTTTCTCTACAGTTAATCCTCACTAGTTGAAAATTTAATACACATGATGCTGAAAAATAATTCAGTATTGAATACTGTATACCAGAGTTAGCCTTAAATATATTTCTTAATGGATGTTCTGCAAAAAGGAAAAAAAATATTTTATATACAACATAAGTAATTTCAAAAGAAACCAGTTAACACAGAACTTTAATTACACAACGAACTTAATAACTGAACTACTAAAGAAAAACTTCATAAACAAACATGAAATAGAAGATTGTTAACCTAGTGTTTTCTTAATCATCAGCACATTTTAAATCTTATAAATTATATAACACCCTAATCCAGTCTTTATGGAAACTACCAATATCTTTAGTTAGAATACTCTAAGGTATACATGCAAGGGTGAAATTCTGCCAGTACTCACTAGTACCAAGTACTGTAACTTATTTTTTAAGTCAGTATTAGTACCAGGACTTATTTGAGCTGCTTTTTCATTTTTATGTTTGCATATAGATTTTTTATTCTTTTTCAAAAACAGGTCCACTTCACCCAGCTGAGTACCTCTATTTTTTAATTTTTTTTTTTTGGGGGGGGGAATTTCACCCTTGGATACATGTATATATATATATATATATATATATATATATATATATAATTTCTAATTGACACACAGTAGGCCTGTTGAATAAGGTCAAACATTTGTTATCAGTTACAATCAAAGAAAAATCAAATAAGTGAAAATGTTTGAAACTTTTGCTACAAAACAATAAGTTTATGGTGAACTTTCTAAGATCAGAAAAGTAAGCTAAACTGAGCATCCACAAATAAGTTCTACAAAAACAGTCACCTAGTAATCTGTTTGATGTAGCTGGAACAGATTTTAATTTTTATCCCTATTAAAGGACACTTGTCAAAACACTAATTAACAGACTAGCCAATAACAAAGACCTCTAAAGTTTACTGAGGACAGCTAAATGATTTTTCAAGTTTCCAATTTTTGTTTGTTTTTTATCTACACAACTCACCTTTACAATGGTATGACTCCTAAGTGTTTCAGAAACAGCATGACTGTTGGTGCTGTTGCAATAAATCTTATTCATTGATCATTTCCATAGTACACAACACAGAAATATCTTCAGATGTTTTTAAAATGTTTCTACAGTTTTTAACACACAATTTAGACATATTCTCTCAAATATAATCACACAACATTTAACGATACAACCTCTGATACCATTAAGACAATTTAGAAACATAATACCCTTTAATACGATCATCATACAGATTCTTAAGAGACAGTTTTCATGTATGGAAAAAAAACCATCACCCACTCTTTTGAGATGTTTTGTCAGGCATAGATAAAAGCCTACTCATACACAATCTTTAGATATGTACTTGGATATGTTTAAGACAAATGCAAGTATCTTTCACAGATGCGTGCTGATTGGCAATTTTATGAAGACTCCCATCTAATGTCTGGTTGCACCAGCTATTTTCTGTGATTACAAACTGGTAAAGACTTCACAAGATATCAGAAGGTGACATGTTAAATTGTAGTCCATTCACTATGCTCATCAAACCAATTTTGGGCAGTTAGAGTGGGGGGATTTTTGCATGAAATGTCTCTTCTTTGAAGACATTTTTTATCCATCAAGGGATAATAGTAGCATTATAAAGGTTTACATGGTCAACCTCAATGTTCAGGTACAAGTTGGATCTTATTCATCTATCCAAAAGAATCAAATGACTTAACTCATGCCATTAGAAACACTCTTGCACACATGAATACCATTACACTACTTTCTAGCAGTTTGTAACAACAAAATTAGTGTCAAATGGTTCTCTCTCTCGCTTGGTTACCATGAAAACAGAAAAGGGTGAAATGAAATTCATCAGACAATATCACATGCTTTCATCTATTCACTGTCCATGGTTTGCACTCTAAGCAGTATGGAAGCCAAATTTTCCTGTTTGCATCCAAGAAAATCAATTTGCCAGCTGCGATATGAAAATTTCTATGAATTATTTTACTTGGTACAGTTAGAGACAGTCAAATCACGAGATTGACCAAGGTTAAAGGAATTAATCAACTGAGATACAGTCCAACTTGTATTATACTTTACAAGCCTGTCCAATTGTCATTTCCCACAACCTAACAGCAGTTTATTTTTCATATGAAAATTTACAAGTGGATTATTCTACAAATGTGCAGGGGAGGGTGAAGAGAAACAAACGTTCCTGAAAATCCTAGGTTGTATTTCTGGCCCCAAAAGTTCTTTTGAGCTTGAGAGATATTAAACCTAAATTCCTGCCACAAATTTGTTGTATGTGCATGGGAGAGAAAATGGCCATTCAATTAGATTCAGATATGATCTATGTTCTTTACAAATGTACTTTTAGATGTGACTAAGATCCACTTAACATTATGAGCGGCAAGGGTTCATTTGGTCTTTCAAGGCAGCCCATGGATACTTGCACTTGAGATGAAGTAGAATATTTTCAATTCTCCTCTTAAAATGTTTGTAAGGTACTGCAAAGAAATTCAGAAAAACTATCTAAATACACCTGACCACAGATATATTCTAAAGTAATTATTGAAGAGTGAATTCAGTAGCTATTTATACTATGACACTTGTAACAAAAGTTCAGTTTAACTGGACTTCATTAATAACAAAGTTTTTCTTTTTCTCAACCATTCTTCTCTAATGATGAGAGAACTGGCATACTTCCCAGGTATACAGGGAAGAACCTAACAAATGTTATTTGACATGCTCCATAGTGTTCTTGCAACTCAGCTAGATCAGGTGATAGATTCTCTGTAAATTTTGGATGAAGTTTTCAATCAGAAAATTCACTCACTGATTCTGGAAGTAAAGGTTTCAACACCCTTTCAGTTGCTTATTTTTCAATCACATGACCATTGTAGTTTATGAGATCTGCACCATCAGCTCAAAACTTTGTCCAAAAATTTCCTAGACAGATGCAGTCTGTTAACAATGTCTTTCAAACTGGCTAATCATTGGGTACATTACTCAGTTATGTAAAAAAAATTATTCTCACAAGAGACTTCGAATAACTGAAAAAATAGTAAAAATCACAAACCCTAATTTTAATTAGTTGATTATTCTTGTGAGTTGTGATGCTAAATGATTAATCTGAACAACCTGAAGTTTCAATTACTTGGATAGTTGTAATAACTGAAAACAGTTACAACTAGAAATATATTTTGATTAGTTGAATATTTTTATGATACAAGTCAGTTTACATGCAACTGAAGATGACAGGTGGAGTAGTTTCGAAACGTTATCCTCTACACTTGTGTTTCTACAACAGGCAGTTGCCATCCATTCAACCAAGTTTCAACATATTTCTTGAAGGAATTAATAACATTTGGAGAAGACTAATCATTGGGTAATTATGTTTGATGTTTTGCTTCATATTGAGATCAAAAACAAATTTTAGTACTTTAGTTTCAGAAATCCAAGGTTCATAATTAATAAATAGGGTTAATGAGTTAAAAGGTTATGTGAGGCAGATTTGGGATTTTTGTTCAAATATATTGCTTTTAACTCAAGATAGACATGACCTTAAAAAGAGGAAAAGTATAACAAATGAGCTTACTGAAGAAATAGGAGAGAATATCATGGCAAAAAGGCACAAGTTTAGGAAGTTTAATTTGACAGAGGTATGAAGCTTGGGATTTGGCTAAAATTAAATTAGGAAATCTAGAAAGGCTATGAGAAACAGCCGGCTGATAATGTTATAAAACTAACAGCGAGTATGTTAAAAGTACGCAGAACTGAAAATGAGGATTGGGACCTAAAATTATGTTCATGGCATGTTTTTTTTAAAACTATGATATGGCTTGTACAAAAGAAAATATTAGCAATATACCTGACTCTAAATAAAATGTAGTGTAGTTATTTTGCTGGTGGGTTCATTCACATCATCTGGTGAAAATAATTCAATGTACAACCCATGTAATGATAATAAATTACTTTATTTCCTTCTTTAATGTTTCTACAAACATGTACACTTCCATCATTTGCTGTTGACCTACATCACAAATGACATTAACTAACATAAAAAAAATCAACTTACTTGTAAAAAGTAACTGTGATAGCTGACACACTGATTGGTTCACTCTCAATTTTGAAATTACTCTATGCTCTCTAACTAACCTAATGATGCTTCACAGGGCATCGTATTTATGATCTACAATTGAATATACTAGAAAAACACTGATTCCACATCCTTTAAATTTTCTAGCCATTATACACCCTCTAGCTTAGAACACTGACAACATTAAACTTATAGCTTACAATATTTAAAGATAACAGTGTGCCACTGAAATTGCCATATCTGCTAAACTAAGTAAAAAAAAAAAGCATTATCATTTAAATACTTATCAGGCCTTCTCTCAAATTTATTGCATCCACCACATTTGAAGTTAACCCCTGTTGGAAAAATAAAACTGCTTTAGTTGACTCCTAACCTGCCAAAACTTATATTTATGTCCCTTTGTCCAACCTCTCTCACTATTAACTCCAAAAAAAGACAATGCATCAACACTATCAATTTTCTTAATAATCTTACAATTTCAGAGATCTTAACCCATCTTGTAAGACAAACTTTATCAGAAATATCATCCTATTACCTCTCCTTTGAACCCTTCACAACCATTCAATATTTTTCTTAAGGTTAGGAGCCCAAACCTGAACACAATACTCCAAATGAGGCCTAACGAATGACCTATACAATGACATTATATCCTCTTTAGACTTGTTTGTTTGTGTGTTTTGAATTTCACACAAAACTACTTGAGAACTATCTGTGATAGCCATTCCTAATTTTGAAGTGATAAATTAAATGGGAAGCAGCTAGTCAACACCACCCACTGCTAACTCTTGGGCTACTCTTTATGAATGAATAGTGGGACTGATCCTCATATTATAACACCTCAACCACACCACCAAAATCATTTTCTTCTGTAACAATGTTGATTTTATTTCCATAAAACAACAGTGTGACTAAAGAAAGAGATACTGGCATAGTGGTGGATAACTCACTCACACCATCAAAGCAATGCTCTGTTGCTAGTAGTAAAGCTAATACAAACATTTACATTGTATTTATAGACATAGTGATAAGTCAAAAGAGAAATCATCTCTCAATATAATTCATTAGTTAGACCTCACTGTGTACAATTTCGGTCTCCTTATCTTAGATAGGGTATAGACTTATTCGAAAGGATTGAGAGGAGAGCTGATTGGATGATTCCGGGAATACAAGTATAATCTTCTAGAAAGTAAGGATAGGTTAAGTTCTAATATCTTCTCTTGAGAGAAAAAGCAAGATCTTCTTGAAGTTTACAAGATTATTTAGGGAAACAATAATTTAAAGGTCTCGATATATTCTGGTTATTATATGACAAGAAAACAACTTTAAGATTTGGAAAAGATAGGCTGGGCTTCAGTTAAGGCAGTTTTATATTTTTAATAGGATGTTTGACTTACAGTATAAGTTGCTGTCAGCAGAAATGGGAGCCAGCACTTTACAGGAGCTTAAAAAGGGACTAGATGATTTCCTGAATCATAAAATATGGATTTTAATTTGTACTTTTCTCAAGGTTGGGTGTGCAAAGACTGCCTTGAAGAGCCAAATGGTCCTAGTTGTCTGTATATTATAAAGTACAAGACAGCTCTACAGATTGCTAAAACTTTGCAATGATATGTTACACACACACTAAAAAAATTCACATAATGAAACAAATTTTAAAAACCAGAGGATTAGGCCAAAATGAAAACATGATATGAAAAGTGGGCTACATTAGGCTTATCGAGTAGGTATCTCTAGAAATAAGTATTGACTAGCCTATATTGAGATTACAAACATTTCACACTTTTGAACCTGTTAGCTAATAATAGAGAAACACAAAATAAACTGTAGTACAAATAAGAGAAGTGTAAGAGTAGATCTGATTGAGGTGTTTAAGATTGTTAAGGGAATTGACTTGATGCATCATTTTTTATTTTTTTTACTTGATGGTAGAAAAATGGAACACAAATATAAATTTTGACAGGGTAAGTGATATTCAGTTAAGACAATTTTATTTTCCTAACACTGACTTTTGGATTGGGTTGCCACAGATATGGTTGATGCAGTAAATTTAAGGGATGGCTTGGAGTTGTTTTTTTTGTCTAAGTTTGGTGGATAAGATGGCTTAGATTAGGCCTCAATAAATATTTTCAGATCTAGAAGCCAACCTAAAAACTCAGGAGCTAATTTCACTACTGTTTGTAGCAGGAAATGGGGGATACATATATTTATTTACTTTCACAGCAACGAGTGCATGCTAATAATCACAATATCAACAACCACTTGATAGTATTGCCTGAACTCACTACCTTTGGTCCCATCCGAGTCTAAATATGTGCACCAATTTTTTGAATTGAGAGAAAGAAGAAAAACAAAAGGCTGTGAAATTAGTAAAATGTTGCACAACCGCAGTGATTCATTCCTGAAAAACATTAAGTGCTGAATCCACCCTTAAAATCCTAGAAAAAAGTTCCATTTCAGACTCAAAGAACGTGAAAATAGTTCTGGACTTCCAGGAGTCCAGAATTGTTCTAGATTCAAGTTCTATCTAGCACAGCCCTATGCACAAATAAAATGGGAGAAAATACAAAGGCCACGATGAAATTTTTTAGTCACCATGGCAACCTTGCACCTGGGATTTGTCGAGGTCTGGCTTAGATGGACCAAAAGGTTCCTTAAGTCCTATATTATGTTATATATCTATCAAATAGAATCTTAACTTTATTTAATGCATGAGCATGTACAACACACAAGCCATATCACAAGGTTATAATTCTTGACCAGAGATGTAATTCTGCAAAAGAACAAACTTGGAAATGGGTTTGCAATGTTCATACATATTATTTATAAAATTTATTTTCTAATTTCAGTTATTCCACCATTCAAACAGACTTCCCAGAAGAGCTATTCTAAGCCATTTTTTTCAGAGCTTAGAAATATGTAGTTAGACTAGTTGCTGTGCAAGAACACTTAAGTATTTATGATTGTAAACCATACATAAACTTTATGTTTATACTAAAATACTCTGTAAAGCCACTAAGTCTTGTTCTCCAATTTTGGAAAGAAGATTATTAAAAATAACAGAACATCACAAAAAAGAGAAACAAAGCAGTTAAACTAAATGGTACATTGTAAATATAAAATACTTAAGCTAACTGTTCAATTCTTATTTGTTTGATAAAACTAGCAACAACAACAAAAAATAGTGCATTTCATCCAAAACCTTGTGTTAAAATTATAAAACCATTTCTCATGTAATTAGGGAGTTTTAACTAAGAAATTTTCATCACAATTCTTTTGTGATTAACAGATTATCAGTACTCAAACACTTCTCAAGAAATTTTATTGGACATGCACATATAACTAAATTGTAAAAATCTATTTCTACATTCCACAGTCCAGCAAATCAAATTGTGAAATTTAATTCTAATAAAATTAGAAAATTAATTGCAATATTCACAATTCTAACTATGCCAAGAGTCATTTGGACATAAAACTTGTGTATAAAAAGAAATTAATCCCCTACTATACCAAATTTGTTTTAAAACAGTAGCCCAACCCACTCAGCTTAAACATGGCTCACGTGTATTTGAATAACTCAACATAACAAGCTATTTATGAACCAAGACGTTTTCTCCATTCATTATTAAATATGTACTCTAGCTTTAGACAAAATTATTTTGCAGTTCATTATAAATCTATGAAATGATTTACCTAATAATTTGATATTTCCTCATAGTTCAAGTTATTTGAACCTTTTTTCGAGAGATGCATGAATGTAAAGCAGTGCACTTAATCTACTTTGATTGGTAATTTTAGCAGGTAAGATATTATCCTGTTGAAATTGATAAAGTGAAAGGTTCTCTGCCACACTTTTTCTCTTTTGCTACAGTCAGTAAAGTTGTTAATCAAATTATATATTGTTAGTAATGTATTTGTAACAACATATTTGGCCATACAAAACAAAGGATGTTTTCATAATAGATAATTCATATAGGAGCATAAAATAATCTTTAAATTTTACAGGTAATATGAATCAAAACTGCTAACTACTATTTAGCAAAGTTGCAAAACCAATCATGAAACATCATTACATCTTAACTAATTATTACAATAAGTAGCAGGGATATAATGCCTGAAATACATAAATGTTATTCGAGATTTATTTTGGGAAGGAAAATTTTTGAATATAGGCAAGAAAGTAACAGGAAGGAAAATAACACAAAATAATGTTAAAATAAAGTTAATGGAATTCACATTTCATCATCGTATGAACTCTTAATTTTTTCATTACTTTACTGCGTAGTTATTAAAAGTGATTCTTGCTCTAACATAATGTATTGTTATCCTTGGTACATTGATAATGAACAAAGTGTCTATAAAATATCATGTATTACAAAACATGATATATAATTATAAATATATCCAATACAATGGCAGCTTTTCTGTCACAAATTCCCCCTTCATCCAGGGTAAAACTGTTACTTTGTGTGTCATTCTCTCTCCAAGCACAAAATTTTTACAATACTCCTTGAAATGTGGAAGCTCTTGGATTTTTCTAACATCAAGTTGAAAATACAATGTGGTTTGGCACTGTACTATAACATACAAGTTATTTTACAGCACACATAAGAAAAGCGTAAATCTAGTACTTTATTGTACTGTAAGTGTAAGGTTTCTCTTGAGGAGATGGGATCAGGAACTTATAATTTAAAAATATTACATTAATGAAACTGAAGAATAAACATGTAAATTTATACATTTCAAAGTAGTACTACCACTACCAGCAGTACACTTTACTGTGTACAGTAATAATTATAATATCAAACAAAGTTTACGAGTAGTCTGAAATTATGAAAATGAAATACAAAAGCTATAAAGGTAAAACTGAAGAAACACATTGATTTACTATACATAGACAAAGTTTAAGCTTAATAAATATTAAATTTTACAATAATTAACAGTCTCATGCCAGTTTGACACAGCCTAAATCACAGTAAATGAAACATATCTTTATAAATAATTTAACATTCGAAACTCTCGCCAATGTACGCACAAAACCTACTGTGTACTTAGTTGTTGAAGAGTTGATAATTATATACCGAATATTCAATAAAAATAAAATCCACATATATGAAAAATCTAATCAATAATGTATCTTCAATTAAGTCTTATAACTTATACACCTTTTCCTTCCACTACTAATAAAACCTTTCATTCAGCACTTCATGTTAAGCCTGAATCTTTCAATGCGATATGTGACTTACCGACGTAATCGTCTCGATACTACCGCCCTCTCGTGGAAAACTTTAAACAGGTGGCTGTTATATGATCAAGGAAAAAGCGCCGTTGTGACCGGTGCGCTCTTAAGGCGGTAACTATTTGTAGATCCGCCCCACATAAAATCGACTTAGGCTCCTATTCGCTACAGCAAAGATAATAGCCGTCATTTTCCTTTTGTTGCTATTTGACTGCTGCATTTGTTATCACTTGATTTACCCGCAATCATCTTCATGAGTAAAGCAGTTGCTGAGGTCACTGCTGCGAGTTTATGAGGACGATAAACTTATTAATACAAATTATAAAACACTAAAATTGTTTCTTTCGAAATATCAAGCTGTCTCACTAACTAACTTTTTTAACTCATTGCTCTAATTGTTATAGTTTTTATTGTAAATCTGGAGGGATTTAAAGTACACTTAAAAGAATTGTACATTTTTATTGCATACAAAAGTGCGCCATCTGCATTCCATTCCGTGAAAAGTTTCTATTATAAAAGTAATACGGCTTTATTCCTTAAGTGAAGCGATAAAGAGTTATAACCTCTGATTTATCGAAATTGTAGAGGAAATATACTTTTAAACTGTTCACACAAGGACGCTGTAAATTTACCACAATAACAAGTCTGTGGGAGTCCAATACTTCTGTTCAATTTCCATCAAAAATATGCAGGTAAGAATTATATTTTAGTCCTATTTTTCCATATGATGATGGAGATTATTTGAAGTGCATAGTACTTTGTCAACCGATGTAGACTACTCATTTGGTGATATTTATATTTTTTTAGTCAAAATCTCCCAGGTTTAAAAACACATCATTATGAAGTATGTAATATTTATGAACAGCGCTTGTATAATTTTGCTCATTTCAGTACAAGACCCGCACTTTCTATTCCTTTTTCTGATATGACAGATTTTTTTACCAAACTTTGTAAAATAAATCTACGGAATGGTTGTATATATTTAGCAAATTTCAAACCAGTTCCTTCCGAAAATATCACAAAATGAATGAGTTACGACTGGATCGTACATATTATTTCATAAAATATTTATCATATACGTAAATTATTAATCTATAATGTTTTTATACAAGTAGTACTACAATTTAAATTTGACCGAAATCGAAATTATGTTAGCCATTAGTTTTATACTTCATATGTGTGACAATCAATAATAGTTGACAGCTGTTTTCATATACACATATGCACATTTATATGAAATTCAGTGGAAACAAGAGTATTCTTAAATTCTGTATACAAACATCTTGTAACAATGATTTATTCACAATTTAAATAACTATTTATTTATTGGTATAAAGACTCAAACGGTTTAAAATATTTGAAACGCATCTATATTCGGAGTAAAATCACTGTTTCTCTTTATTTTTTAAATTATTTTACTAATTTTTTATAAATCCTTAGATCTAAAAATTTTAGTGAAACACATGTAAAACTGATTACACATAATTGTTGTTTATTTGTTATTAAGCTCAAAGCTGCAAAAAGTTTTTTTTTTGTGTGATGTGTTTACTATAAGGATTGCGTCCTAATTTCAATACATATGTGTGTTTGTGTGTGTAAATAAAATTTAGAAATAACATAAATATTAAAGAAAACAATGTGCAAATATATGTAATTAAATATATATATATATCCTTAACATTTTCAACTAAATATATATGTACACAACTTGTGATAACTCTTACAAGAATTTTTTTTTTGTTATTTTCCATATAACTACCGAGTGTTTACCATAATCATTTCTTCAGACTTTTCGGAATTTTTGTTAAAAAATGGTACTTAAGATTACGGTTGTTTTGTGGTTAAAATGGGTAAGGTTACAAAATATCGTTTAATGTTATAACTGTTGTATTAATTTAGCTGTCATATATATTATGGTTCTTGAAAGAAACCCAGCAAGGGTTGAAAATAGACTGTTCAGCACTAATACATTTGTCGTGTCGTACATACAGAGTGTATAAGAACACTCAAACACACGCACGTATTTCTAAATTATGACACATTCAGCTTGTTTGGCTTTTGTATACCTTGCGTTTTTTTATAGTGTTCGATAATCTACAGAAAACAAAATAGTGGTGCTATTGCTCTGATGAAAACGTTTCTGTGAATTGATTCCACATTTTTCAAGTTTTGATAGCAGGTGTTTTAAGGGACTAACAGGATGAATGTTAGCACCGGTTATTTGTTTCATGAACTGGTGATAGTTTTTAGGTTCTATTAACAAGCGTTTAAAGAAACTAGTAAAATAATATATATATGTAGCCACAGTTTCTGTCTTCATTAAATCTGTACTTCGTATTTCCCTCAAGTGAGTATTATCACTGAATATATATTTCATAGAACTGATACTAGTTTTTAGGTTCTGGTGGCAGATGTTCTAAAGATTAATAAGAAAGTATATTTCATAGTTACTGTTTCGTCGTCATAGCTACACTTTATTTTTCCGCACATGAATTTGTCACCTGGTATATATATATATGTATATATTTCAAGAAAATAAATGATAAAACTTTTCCAGGTTTTCATGACAAACATTTCAAGGAATTAATTATATTTTCATGTTCTGTTTGTTTATAGTTAAGCACAAAGCTACATAATGGATTATCTCTGTTGTATTCTCCACACACACACAGGTATCGAAACTCGGTTTTAGTGTTAGGAGTCCGCAAACTTACCACTGTGCCACTAGAGTGCTTCAGGTTTTGATGTTTCAAGTAATTGATACTAGAATTGAATGATAATTTTTTAAAGAAACTGTTGAGATGGATAAGCCTACAACAGTATCCGTTGATATGTATCCCTTAGTTTCATCTAATTGTTCTTACATACTATATGGAATTTCAAAATTGCCACGTGCGGTAAAGAACAAAATCCTCATAATAATATGTAAATATTTATGAATTCGAAAGCGAATATGTACTGAACTTTCTCCTTTGTAATCAAAGGCAAAATTTTTCATAATCAGCATTGTAGTTATTTCACTCAACTGCCATCAGTGTAGAATACTATCTGTCAAACGTTTTGGCATATATTTGTCTCAGACACTTTCGTTAAAAATAACTGTACACGAATTAAAAAAAAAAACATAAATAAATTTTTTGTTCCACACATAAAAAGTGTAACTAAAACAAAATAAACAAACTGGTCAAAATTTTTGTAACCTGCAGAAGTTTTATTTATCAAATAAACTTATTATATATATAGTGTACGAGACCATGTTTCAGATATTTGAAATTCTCAAACGATTTGTGTATTATTTACAAACGGTATATAACTCTTTGTAATTGATTATTAAAAACGGTTGAAATACGGTCTTACTATTACAAAATGTATTACCTAATTTGTAAATACATGTTTATTTATCATACCTCACCTCTAGACATGGGCGTCCGCAGGATGAGTCAAGGGGGCATTTCCCCCTGAAATTTCAGAAAAAAATTATTTGAATAATTTATTTAAAATGTATTAGAAAATAATACTATTTAAATATAAATGACGTAATTGGGTGTACATAAATACGCCAAAGCATCACATTCAACCTTCACGGCAACGGTTATGATGTTGCAGGTTGTGGGCTTCCCCCACCTGGAATATATTCTGCGGACTCTCATAACTCTGGAAGACTTATTTTTATTTTTTGGGATTCTGAAATGTTTTAAGGTCCAATTACTGTTACAGTATTTACACCTTGTCTTGATATGTATATTTATTTATTTATGCATACATGTGTAATTCCAGCTCCAATGTTATTTTAGATGTTAATAATTTTACGCATGAAAATAGACCATTCTTATCTTTGAATAATATCGCAGTGTTCGTTTCAAACATACAATTTGACACCCGTGTGGTCATTCTAATACTGCAACATCGGGTAAACTTCGTTTCACATCAGGCATTCTTTAATTTGATTACGTAGGCCACCATAATAACGAAACAACACGTTTTTTATTAGAACATAGGCTTAAGGTGTAGAAAGACGGCAATGAAGGCGACGGAGGGCCGAGTTTAAAACATGTCGACACCCTTGCGTGCTAGCTAATACCTACGTGTATTTATATAGTTTTAAGGCGGTAACTTTTTCTTTGGGCCTTTGACAGCTCATTAGTTCGAGGACCTGGCTTTTAACAAGTTATTAGTAAATGAGCTGATGAAAAATATAATATACAACTAATATATATTCAGGACTGAAAATTACTCTTGTAAAGTTAGCATTTATGGAGCTTAAGCTGAATTATGTAGGCCTCCCATGACGTTTCTTCATGATCTTGTAACATGATCATTCGTTGGTTTAAATCTTAAACACAAAATGCTAGACGTTTAATATCTAGGACTTAAAACAAGACTTTCATAAAATATCGGTAAATTATTAAAAATCAAGTTAAAAGTTTCAAAACATTCTGTTACTGTTTCACTTCCAGATTAAATAAATGTGTACATTCAGGTAAATACCAACTAGGTAACACGTTACAGGGGGAAGACAGTCGTAACTGAATAAAAATGTCTGACAACAAAAAAGTTTTAAAATATTATTCAACAATTTCACACAATAACAACTACTGTATTGTACATACAAAATACAAATTAAATTGTTTACTGTGTACTACAAAATTTCAAGTCACACAAATAATTAAGAATTTTTCGGAGAATAACCAGTATACACATGCAAAATGTTATTATACACATTATACAGATAAAAAAATGCTACTAATAGTGTAATGTTTAGAATTTTCCAAAGAACTGTAGTCTCCTTAGTTTTATAATTCTTTCGGCTGGCAAAGTCAGCTGACTGCAGAGAAAAAGATGAAATAAAAAGTTGTTGTTAGCAAAATATTAGGGATAACAATATTTGTGTTCCTTTATAAAAATATTGGGGCACATACCCCTTCAGTTCCCTGTTCCGACGCCTGGATTTGTGTACAAACGATGATCAAGTGAAAATACTACCCTGTAACCCCACGCTACCATGTGGTAATGGTTATAAGTCTAAATATCTTTGCTGTAATGCTACATTATTGACAGTAACAACAGTCTTTAATGATCGTTAAACTAACAGTTTTCCTGAATGTATGAAATAAGGTTTGATTTGAATTTCGCGTAAAGGCTATCTACTCTAGGCGTCCATAATTTTGCAGTGAAAGGCTAAAGGGAAGGCAGCTAGTCACCACCGCTCACTGCCAACTCTTTGGTTACTCTTTTACCAACGAATAGTGGGATTGACCGTCACTTAATAACGCCCCTAAAACTGAAAGGGTGAGCATGTTTGGTGAGACGAATATTCAACCTCGTGACCTTCAGATTGCGAGTCGAGCGCCTTAACCACCTAGCCATGCCAGGCCATGAGATAAGGAATTTAAAATGTATTAAAATAACTGAGTAAACAGTTTTCTATCTGTAAAACGATATTATACGTCTTGGTAGTATTACAACTTATTAAACGTTTTATTTTACAAGATAACAACAGCAGCACATTCTGGTGACTTTTTATATTTGTAATTTTTCAAGAACTGTATTTTGTTCGTGTGTAGTTAAGTAAAAAGCAACATGGGTGTTGAAGTCGGTTTTTAGCCTTATAGGACTTCATACTTGCCGCTGAGCCACTGGGGGGAGTTTTAAAAAAGTGAGTTATAGTACATTTTGGTAATACGGTACAGCTTTTCTATTGTAATTTTAGGTTGTGGTATAGTGGCGGGCTATTTCTAGTGGACTTACACTTACATTCACAAATAATAAAAATAGTAGTTTTGTTTCCCTCCTGTGATTCCACTGTATGGCAATGGCTGCCAGTTTCGGTGCATTTCCTTTTATAATGCTACGTTATATCAGTTCGAAGTGACTTCAGTTCTTTGTTTTGAACTGTCCTTCGGTGAGTCTGCGATAAGTTTACGAACATACAATGCTAAAATTCGGGGTTTGATTCCTTGCAGTGGACACAGCAGATAGCCTTATGTAAATTTGCCCTAAAGCTAAAAAGTAAATCGTTTTGAACTTCAAAATATGTTAGCTATTCGAGCTACATTGCTATATTTACGAAACATGGACTTTCATGTGTGTTTTTATTGATATTTTATTTTATAAACGTTGTAACTGTAACTTTTAGTATACGCATATATAAACTAACGATGGAGAAACTATCTCTAAGATATATTTCAATGACAACTTTTAACTTCAAGATTAAATTAGAAAAACGTCAAACCTAAAACAGCATACTTCAAAGTCATAATGCACTATGATTATATATAGATATCTTTTTTTCTCTATATATACATAAGCACTTCATGGGTGGCGCCAGCCTCTTCACGGTTAGGGAGCTGAGGCGAACTCGACAAAAAATTGAGGGGGCCTGAACCTTACAGCCTGTGAGTACGCGTACTATAGTATTTAGGGAGTCAACCAACTTTAACGGTAAGCATTGTTCGTTCGGTGCTGGGGAGGGTCTGCATGGGAAGGATCAGGCACATTTTGGGGTAGCTTTAGTGCCAGCAAGCATTCCATCTTACCGCTGTTTATATGCATTATCAATAATGTCTGACCAATTCAAACTACCCATACATATCAGAACTAAAAGTTAAACTAGTGTATTATAGTAGCTAATTTAATATACCGCTTTCACCGGGAGTACGCAACTTCATAAAACAAAAACTTATAATGATTAGAAAACATTGATTCGTCAGTTGGATGCCATCGTTGTTAACAATATTTTCGGCCTTATACGTATACCTAAAAACACAGCAATTTAATTCTAACAACCATTCAATGAAAAATGGCGTCATGCCCACAGAAAAAAAGAACAAGATACAAAGTGGTCATTCTAAAGATTTAACTTATGTTTTATAAGCCTAATTGGACTGGATAAGTTTCGCTACTTTAGCTGTGGGACATACAAGTTAGCATATCATAAATATATGCTCTTTTTCTCCCACGGGTATTTTAGATGACTGTGTATACTTCTTGGATATATATATATAGTGGGTGTTTATGATGAATAATATTTGATATATGCAAATCCGCTTATTATGATATATAAGAGATGATATATCATTCATTCTTGATTCGTATGACCGAAACATTATAAAATTAAAAAGTTCATCAATGTCAGTATCTATTTAATAAGAGGCCCGGCATGGCCAGGTGGTTAAGGCAATCGACTCGCAATCTGAGGGTCGCGGGTTCGAATCCCTGTCACACCAAACATGCTCGCCCTTTCAGCCGTGGGGGCGTTATAATGTGACGGTCAATCCCACTATTCGTTGGTAAAAGAGTAGTCCAAGAGTTGGCGGTGGGTGGTGATGACTAGCTGCCTTCACTCTAGTCTTACACTGCTAAATTAGGGACGGCTAGCGCAGATAGCCCTCGTGTAGCTTTGCGCGAAATTCAAAACAAACAAACAATTTAATAAGAAGATTGTTTATTTTCTATAGCAAAGCCACATTGGGCTTTCTTCTGTGTTTATCGCGGGGAATCAAACACTGGATTTTAGCGTTGTAACTCTATAGACTTACAACTGTCCCACCGAGGAACTTAAGAAGAAAAACTGAATAAAATTTGCCGTATTGAATATAGTATCGTGAAAATAACACTACAAAGAAATTCAAAATAATATATATATATTAGTTAGAGATACAGACGTATGACAGATTGATAGATAGATGGATATATTATGCACCCATGTTGGTAATCAAAGAGTTTTGTTTCCAAAAGGTTTACTACACAGGTTAAACCAAACGAACAACTAAAGATAAGTGACAGCATCTGCTGTAGCGGATAACACAAATGACAGTAATTATTCACATGTAGCTGTTTTCAGTACATTTCAAGCAGATGCTATGCTATAAGTAGTGTATATAATTACATAACCATACACGTGCATTTATATTAGATCAACACAAGATGTAATGTCGACGATTATGAGAGTTAGTGTATCAAATATCAAGTCTTTGAAAACGTTTGAGGTTGTATATGTTATATTCTTCTAAATTGTAATAAATAATATACCGTAAAGCTATTGCATCTTTGGAATTGGTTTCTATTGCGATATATCAACGTCAAAAAATAAATATGAGGATAATATTCATCAGCCGTGCAGGTGTTAGGTAATGACATTTTAATGACCCATTCAGCTATAACTTTATGCACATGTAGATTCATTTTATTTTTGGAATAGTAGTATCTAATATTTTTGAAAAAAGTAATATTTCACGTCACATGTTTGTGTTGTACTTAGACTATGATATTTACAGATTTTTTTTGTCTCATTTATATTGAAATCCCGTACATCTAGATTACTACAGTATCAGCGATTTGCTTTAATACTTTGTAGATCCTCATTAGTATAATAGCGACAATATAATCTAAAATTTCGTATACCTTGGTTATTGCAATAACAACAGTGTATCTTGACATCCAGTAAATTGGAATAGTATATCCTATATACCTGGGGTCCGCGAAGGTAATACTGGGGGTTCGTAAGCTAGTTTCTTTAATTAAATAATGCACGGAAAGACACAGAATAATAACAACGTAAAAAACTGAGACTTTTCTATAACTGTCACAATTGTTCTGGCTCTCTAAGTATGTGAGAAAAGTCGTTAAAAATTCAGCTAAGCTCCTCGTTGGAAAAAATGTGAAACATAGTATCAATAAATCAACATTAACCAGTTCATTAAACAAGTAATTTTTTTAATACTGTTGTTCTTTTGATTGCACACTCAGTTATATATGTCTTTTATTTGACAGTGAAAAATGGGAAAACAAGTTAATTATTAGTTAATAAAAACAGCTTGTTGGGTAGACGAAATCTTTCAAAAACATGGGGTCTGTGGGGAAAAAATAAAATCAAAGGGGTCCTTGGTGGTGAAAAGGTTGGGAACCACTGTCTTATATGTATATTATCAGAGACCCCCAAAACATTAGCGGTCAAATTGGTATCTTAATTGCAACAGTTCTTTAAATACGGGATTTCTAATATTAATACAAAAAATTATAATCGCAGGCACCGAAATTGTCTTAGGCCTAACATTAGTTAAGCCTTGTGTTCGTTTTTGCTTTAGTTTAGATAGAGTTAGACTATATCGTACTTAATACTATCAATAATGAACTTATAATGTTATTATGCGACCAAATGTCAGATCTTTGAAAAAATTTGATAAGCTTTTATTATGTTGTTGTACAAAATGTCTACTAAAGTATATTTACATCCTCCTATTGTTTACATCCGTTGAAACTAAGTGCGCACGCATGCGCATTTAGATAGTAAGGTGCGCGCGCATTTTCAGGACAGACAAAAACCAAGTATTATTATACCAGATATACTCTGCAAACTTCTTACTACAACAACAATCTTCCAAAACTCTTTAACTTGGACTAGTAAAATAACAGTAAAATATCTTGATAACCTTGATGCTATTATAGTTATAATAACAACAGTTAATACATATTTTCACATTTCGTAGCCTTTGTTTACTGTTACAACTACAATGAATATCGATAG
Source organism: Limulus polyphemus (assembly GCF_000517525.1). NCBI lineage: Eukaryota > Metazoa > Arthropoda > Merostomata > Xiphosura > Limulidae > Limulus > Limulus polyphemus. The sequence goes on from NW_013667447.1 coordinate 67,127, forward strand.
CCTTATATTTTTGGCAATGAAGTAGGAAAGAAAAAATTAACTTTACTCTCCAGTTGGTAATAAAAATCTTTTTATTTCAGCCAACGTTTCGCCATTGCGACTTCATCAGGGCTAGTTGAACAAGAACTTATAGACTTTGACTACTACAACAACAAGGTATCTTATTTAGTTGTTAATATCTTTTCTTTACCAAAACACGAATTTCAGTGAAGAAAAGATAACGTAAAGGCCTAATCTACTTTCTGATTCGCTACACCAAAACCAAATAAACAAGGCATCTTGCTAGGCTGGTTGTACAGAAATAGTAACATGGAGACTTGGAAAACAACATTATTTCTTGATATCCTGACAATCTTAACTACTCCAATCACGATAATATATATGTTGATATATTATAGCGTGAACTCGTATTGCCATAATAACAACAGTTTGTTTTCGAATATTCGCGCATATCTGTTCAAGGTTTATTAGCTTTAGTCGTCTCTAATTTTGAACTGATAGACTAGTGGGTGGGCAGCTAGTCAACAGCGCGTGCCACCAACTATTGGCTGCTGTTGTCTCACGAATATGGGATTTGACTGTCATTGTTATAACGCTCCAAAGTGATGAGCGAGATATATATATATATATATTTTTTTTTTGCAGTAACAGAACGCGAACGTTGTACTATAGTAGATTCACAATCTATTGGGTCTCAGTAACAACAGGGTATTCTGATATTCTGCTGGTATCGTTCACTGCATAAGAACAAAATATTTTGATATACTATATATCTGGATCACTGCAACACCAACATTGTATCTTGGTATTTTAATGAATAATGCAATGACGACTAGGATATTCTGTAAGGATAGCCTACTTCAATGACATCAATTCGCTAAATACATGTTTATTTCTTTTACTATTTAAAAAAATGTTTCGTTCGTTTCTTTAAGCATTTTAATTGTGATGTTGATGACCGCTTCGCTTATTTTAATAATTTACATCGTTTTTGTTTTGTTTTTTCAAAATATAAAAGCACACAATTTGTAGTGATATCTAATAACGATATTTACACACACAATTTTATTTCTAAGTAAATATTAAATCACACTTCTTCTAATTAAGAACAACAATTGTAAATGTATATCAAATACTGGCAAACCAAATCATCGTTCTATTTGTTTCTTGAATTTCGCGCAAAGTTACTCGAGGGCTATCTGTGTTAACCGTCCCTAACTTAGAGGTGGTAAACTAGAGGGAAGGTGGCTAGTCGGTTAGGACACCAGACTCACAATCTGAGAGTCATGAGTTTGAATCCCGTTACCGAATATGCTCGCCCTATAAGCCGTGGGGGCGTGTTAATATGATGGCTAATCTCACTTTTTGTTGGTAAAAGAGCAACCCAAAACCAGGCCATGCTAGGTTTGGCAAACCATATAAATCAAAAGTTATTATTTTATTTAAAGCTAGTAGATTTTTTTTTCTGAATCAGTTAATAACAAAAATAATATAATAATATATATACTGGCGTATTTCAGTCAAAGTATTACTTTTCAAGTGAAAGCTCCGTATAATACATCTGATCCTCGATTGTTTATTTGTTAAATGATTATTTTACCTGTTTTTAGACGATATTGTACATCTATCTTGCTGACATGAACTAAATAAATGTTATCTAAAAAAGTTATCATTATTTCAAATTCATTTAGCATTCTACATCTGAATTCTCTCCAAAAGTTACAACCTCCTTAAATTCTATAATAATTATAGGAGACTACTATATTACATCATGTAACTAATAATCTAACATCATAGTGTCTATTGTTAGATGAATCTAAAAAACAACAAAACAATTGTTTTAAACTAAAAATGTTTCTGTGGTATATGAACTTTTTGCATAATAAAAGTTCCTGGCATAATGGGCTGCATATGAACTACTATATACTTCCTTAACATAATGGGCTGCATATGAACTACTATATACTTCCTTAACATAATGGGCTGCATATGAACTACTATATACTTCCTTAACATAATGG
>NW_013667447.1:69803-81347 GCF_000517525.1 Limulus polyphemus
AAAAGTTCCTGGCATAATGGGCTGCATATGAACTACTATATACTTCCTTAACATAATGGGCTGCATATGAACTACTATATACTTCCTTAACATAATGGGCTGCATATGAACTACTATATACTTCCTTAACATAATGAGCTGCATATGAACTACTATATACTTCCTTAACAATGATTTTTCTTTTGTAATTTCTGTATGTTTTATAGTTTTAGAATAGTATTACATACATTGCCTCTGTTATTTATATCAAAGCAACAGAGAAATATGACTGAGTTATTATTGATGCTTCTGTGGATCCATACTTAAACAAGTTCCCCATGCTGTTTCTAACACTCTTCCAACCATACACAACCCCGTATTTACGTAAATACAGACTTGACTGTATGATGACTTGTTTAGGGTTAAAAAGACCCGAGTAGCGAAGATATGTGATATGTTTGGATCTACTTGGTTTAAAATAAAACTCTTCTTTTATCTGTAACATCGAACGTAAATCAATTTGTTTTATTTATAACCAGTGGTTTTCCTAGTGTGCAGTTGATTACTAGTTGTGCACGTGTAAAAATATTTGCGCAATTGAAAATTCGCCTATATAATTTTGTTCAAGTGGATAAATATTAAAAAAACTTATTTAAGATTATAAGATATCATTCTAGAGTTCATAAATAAATGTATTTACTAGAATATTGTTCATTTTATGGATCATTTATTACTAAGCCTTCCTGTATATATATGAGGTGCAACAAAGCGTCGTTAAAATATAATTGTGCAGTTGAAAAAATCCTTAGGAAAAGCTCTGTTTATAACCTAATATATTTCATTCAAATTTACTTTGATATATATATATACACACATCAACAGTGAAAATGGCGGGAAGCATTCTTCAATATCAGGAAAAACCTGAGTTGAAGTCTTAAATTTTCCCTTGCTAAAATTCGGCCTTTCAGTCGCAGTGCTTGCGTATGTATATATATATGTGTTTTTGACTGTGCTTATGTGTATAAACAAGTACCCTTAAAGCTAATTTCTGGAATTGTAATATATTTTGAATTAAGATTCAATTTCAATCGAATAATGAGTGTATCACGATCATTTTTTTTTCTGGAAAAGTTAACAAGGAACTGAGTGATATTCAAAGGGACACTATCGGGTTTCGAGTCGAACAATACTAAACCTGCCCTCGTTCTATAGCTAAAGATCAATTTTTAGTTTAGCTTTAAAATTAAAGTATACAGAAAAGTATGTTATCCGACGAAAATTATAGCACTACTATAGGACATATTGAATTAATCTATATTTTCTTAATAAAAATGTACAAAAAAAGTCAGTCTTAGAAAAAAAAAAAGACATGTTTTGTTCGATACATGACTTTCGAATATCAAGGTCACGTACGTCACATTGATCTCCAGTCCACTTGATGTTCAGTTTTAGCTTAAATCAGAGCTTATTTTGAGCTTTTGCAAGTAAATGATTCCGATATTGTTATTTCAAAGCTTTATTTCCACTTTTTTGAGTTGCTCATTAAAAAATACGTTATATTCTTGAAATGCTAATGAAAATAACATTTTGATGTTGGTTTTAGTTCGTACTTAGCTTTGTTTTTGTTTACGTTGTAAGTTTGAAGTCGAATTTCAAAAAATTGTTCTAAACATAAATATCATGCACGACTTTCCTGCATTTTAACTTTTAAATGCTTAACGTTTTAATAGATAAAGTGTGTGATCTCTCCTAACATACAATAAGTGGTTTTCCAGGCACGAACTTTTAAAATTATTCTACAACAGTCAACAGATTAGTTAAAACACCTTATTGAATCTAACATCATCACAAAGCAAAACTCACTACTAAAATCTGTGTTTGTTTATGCTCTTTTTTGAATTGTTTAATTCTTAACCCTTGAAAACATCAATAGGGTACAACATAATGTATAATTTATTAATACACGAACAGTGATACATATAGATATACAGAAAGATAGATATTTACATATATATATATGCAATTAAACTGACCACAATTATTCCATTTTGATTTACTCTGTTGTACACTAGAAATATAAATGATTATTCTCTGCGTTCAAAGAGATTTTTATTGGAGGAACGACAAGTCTCTCACTAAATAACTCAGCCATGGTAATTGAAACGCAAAAGTTGATGAATTAATGACATTCTAATGGATAACCGGCGTTATATGTAACTGGAAAAATATTTTTATTATTCTTTTATTTGAAACTATGCGTTTTAAGCTTGTTTTAAGTACAGAACGAAAACAGTTGGAAAATATTTTCACTGCGAAAAAGAAAGTAGCTATTTATCGAAAAACGATACAAGTATAATACACTAATCTAATATAAAATATTTCTTGGGTCTCGAATCAAAATAATGCAGAGTTCCGAAGAGATTAAAAATAACAACACTTCTCTAGGCCTATTCATTATTTTATTGTATTATGCTCCAAGAAAATTGCTTAAGACTATTGTGTATTATTTTGTTTACTTAGTTTATAGAAAATGATAAGTTTTTGAAGACAAAGAGTTGGTCGTTGTTAAGCACAAAGCTACATAACAAACTATCTGTTCTCTGCTCATCATGGGTATCGAAACCTGATTTTTAGCGTCGTAAACCTGCAGACTTACAAGAAAAATATTTAAAAAACATGCTGTTTTGAAATTTCAATGAAAGTTTGAAGTGTTCTGAGTTGATGAAAGTGGCCATATATTATTGTTCACTTCCATTCTGATTGTCTGATTAATTAAGTGTTACTCGACGACCGAAACATCCTAAGATAATTTATACACCACTTCAGCTTAAAATAGGAACGTATAAATTGTGAATGATCGCTTTTCACCATGAGTTATCAGTTAGACTTCTTGATTTAAATACACTCGTTAGATGAAGTTAAATATAATGTTTCAAAACCGATGACAAGTACGTGCACTATTATAAATAAACCAAAGTTAAATTCATCAAAGTAGCGAAGTGATATTTCAATAATTAAGAAGAAAAAACAAGGACCTTGTATATATGAAACTTACTTATTTGATGTACTATATTTATTTGCTTATATACCTCATGTAAACTTTATAGAATAGTGCTAAGTTTACGGTTTGTTTTCACTTTCGTACAGCAGCACGTTCTTCGCATTTATACATGCTTCAAAAGTCTTGTCTATTAATTTTGTTTGTTTGATATTTCATAAATACTGTTATTATGTTGTAGAAAGGCTTTCCTTCATAAACCAGTTATGTGCGTTTCTTTCGGGGTTATTTATCCACACACACATGTAATTTGTCGCTGTAAGGAGTTAATGCCGATTCGTCAAGCCACCAGCGAGTTCCACCTCTACAACCACACCCATCACATTGGACAGGTGAATTTTGAGCTCTTGAAGGGTGTGTCACCCCGCCCACGAGACCAAGATTTATATTAACGAGTTTACTAAACACCAGAAGTAAATTTCCAGTTGTTGAACTTGCTTAAAGTTGTAGTTTATTTATTGGTCTGACTAACAGCAAACGTTTATGAATAAAAGATCTTAAAAAGCGTATAAAAATATCAACACTTAGGTATTATGTAGATGTTGATACCTAAAAATATGTTATATATATATATGTACGTTTTTACATAGATATTGCATGTAAAGATAACCTGTCATGTAAGTGTAAAATGCACCATAGGCGCTTTAGTTATCTTTTCTAGGGGACATGATATACTTTTAACTGTGTAAGATTAACAATCATGTGCGTAGGGGTAACAACATCTAATTATTATGTAACTAATATATTGAAAACGTAGGTAAGGATTACCTAATCAGACTGACATTCCTATTATTATTCGACATGCTATACACAGACCAAAAGCTTTATGGGTTAATTTGGTACTAGGTAAAATATTCAAAGTTTTGTTTGTTCTTGGTGATAATTATGTTATTGTAATATTTGAAGCCAGGACTTGAAGCTTTTGAGCTTTCCATAAAACACAAAGACGTGTAGCTAATCTTAACATTGGATACAGCAAAGTGTTAATGCTTTCACAGAGCACTAGGAGTCTGCAAGTATAGCTTTAAAATGTGGTATAAATCTGTCGGTACAAGTAGTATGTAAAACGGTACTCGCACAATAGGCCTAAGACACACATCTAAAAAATCAAAGGTAACGAAAGATACCAGTTAAATGAAAGCCTTAATTCAACAATCACACCAGTGTATTTCTGATAAGTTCCTTTACTGGTCTAATAACTAGTCTGCTATTATACAGTATTCACTCATATCGCAATTCAAATTGACCTCACAGGTGGTTAAGCTAAGTGATGGATCTTGAAGTATATAAAAGTATGATCAAGTTTCACTGACTTTCAGAAATTGTATACTTCAAACCTAAATTTTTGCAGGCGTATTATACCATATTTCAGAGAATAGAGAGTTTGTTTATTTGTTTGTTGTTTAGCACAAAGCTACACATTGGGTTATGTATGCTCTGGCCACCGCGGGTATCGAAACTCTACTTTTAGCGTTATAAGCCACCAGATTTAACGCTGAGCTATCGTGGATGGGGGGCAGGATATTGAGAGAGCTATCATATATTAAAGTTTTTCTTCATTACCCATTCATGCCGTCTCCAACCATTATTAGTCTCAAAGTGGGTTCCTCGTCATCGAAATCATATTTGTGGTTGTTGTTAATTTTTCACGATATATTTCCTCAGCTCAGACTAGAACCTAAGACCTGTCGTATGGTAGACGCGTGTCTAACAGTTGAGTTTGAGGGCTAGCCTTCTAGTTTTTCCTAGTAAGCCATTTTTAACTATTCAAACATTCTTCTACTCTCACAAACCCTAATTTTAGAGTCGTGGGACTCTTTGGGCATCAGTGTATAATTTATTATTGTTTTCACAATATATTTCCTTTCCTTCGATTTAAATCCAAATTTTCTCATATGCTAGATGAGTACTTTACCAATTGAATTAAAGAGCTAATCCCCTAGCGCTTACTAATAAGGCATTTTTTAACTATTCAAAATACTACATATTTAATCGTTCTCTTGCTAGGCCACATCCAATATGTAACTTGATTAATGAGATTAACATCTACAGTTTGAGTATGTACATCGCTTTCCCTAATTATGAAGGTACGTGTAGCTTTCCACAAAATCGTGGGAATAGCAAATATTGTTAACATTTAAAACAAACTCTCCTGCCACCTATTTTAAATGAAACAAAAACTTATCCAAAGCAGACAAATTGACGGAATTGTATGCATTTTTACGCAAAAATAGTCACTAATCTGCTAAATACGGTATGATCAATAATTAATCACAAATTTTGTTGATTGTTTGTTGTTAAGAACAAAGCTATACAATGGGTTGTCTGTGCTGTGCCCGCCATGGGTATTGAAGCCCGGTTTTAGCGTTATTAGCCTTCGGACTTACCTCTGTGCCACTGGGAATGAGGGCAAATTATGTTGAATGATGTTTCAAGATATTCAATAAACCTACAGAATATTTTAGCTTTATTAACTTATGTATGTTTACTTTAAAACCATATTGTTCGTTACAAATTTTATACCATCAGTTGCTCTTTAACTTCAAATAAAAATCGACCAAAACTATGCATTTAAATTTTGGAGAACATCTTTCTCTTAAAAGTGTTTCTTCTCTGTGAACAGCTTTGCCAGGCAGGAAAGCTGGAAACACAATTACTAACAATTTGTATTACCATAAAGATGGATCTTCAACGTCATTGGAAGAAACAGTATTTTTCCTGTTTACCTTTCTACTAATAATAGATTGTTGACCATCTGTTAGTGCTCATGTAATATACACAAAAAGATAAATAAATAGATAGACAGATAATGAATAGATTAACGATGTAACTTGTCTTCCGCGTACCGCTCGCTACACCAGTAAGCGAGATATAGCTTTAGACAGGGATCTGGAAGATACACTTCCCAGTTCCGAGCGTGGTTCAGTGGCTCCATCTAGAGTGACGGGAACAGATGGCCTACTTCCGCAGACACTGTTCTCTAGAACCGGTGCCATTTCCGAGCGTCTAGCATAAATATTGCACATTAAGAGAACAGGAAACGAATCTACTCACAATAGAAATCAAAATTATTTTCCTGAAAACACTAATGTTTTCCCCCATTTATTTTGAGTGGCCAGTTTATGCAGACAAGCCCCAAGCTCTGTGAACAAATCAGTCAACAATGAAACTACTTTACATAAAATGCATCTGAATTCAGCATGCTGGACTTGTAATACTCCAGAGCTGTTGCTTTGTTATGATAAATCTTTATATTCTAAATAGCTGTTTGTTTTTCATAAAAACTATTTATTGACTTCAGGCTTTGTCTGGTTCTATCTAACATGTTCATATGGACTCATGGTTTAATATTCTATAACTGTACCCGTATTACGACATTTCTTTCGGCATTTTGAAGCCGTGTACAATTTCTGGCATTATCCACTATGACCAAAATACCGCTGCAGCAAAGTTATCAAACTAACATAGACCTAATTTTATACAGGGTTGGCACAAAATAAGTTTGAGTATAGATATATAGACAGTGTGGCAACCGTAGAGCCTACAGCTTTGGCAGTTGTTAAAAGGAGATAAGCCCCTCCGGTGGCTCAGTGGTAAGTCAGTGGGTAGAGCACAGATAGCGATAAACAAGTTATTGTTAGGATGATATCGTTTTAGTTCAAAGAAAAGTGTCCAACTTTAAAAACAGTTCAGTTTTGAACGCGGATCTTATCAACATCTTTTATATTTTACAAATTATTAAAAGTACATAATTCTGCAGTTGTCATATTCGCAGCTTCAAATATATGTATACCCTTTTTCTTATTTAAAAATAAAGTAAATGCATAGTTTTTTCCCACTTGAAGATTTATTTCGCTCAGTTTTATTAATCTTAACGTAGCAGATGATTTATTTTATACATTTTGTTTGTTTGTTTGTAATTAAGCACAAAGCTACACAATGGACTATCTGTGCTCTGTCCACCACGGGTATCGAAACCCGGATTTTAGCGTTGTAAGTCCGCAGACAAACCGCTGAGCCACTTGGGCTATACAGTTTGAAAAAGTATTATAATAGTTCATCTATTTCGCACAATTCTATCAATCTTAACAAAGTTGATGTTTTATTTTCTATTCTTTTATAAATCTTATAATAGCTGATGATATATTTTACACAGGTCTGCGATTCTTATCATACTTGATAATCTATTTCGCATAGTTTTACCACTTTTTTGGAAACTCTAATCTAACTCTCTTTTAATCCTGTTTAAGATTTCATGTTTATATAATAACTGAAAATACTACTAAAATCCGCTTCTGACGACAGTAACTTTCGAACTATATAAAAGTCTTTGTAAATTAATGCAAGAAACTGCAAAAATAAAAATAAATCAGAAGAAAAAGTACTATTTATTTATTAAATTTAAGAAATTCTACAAATTTAACTTCTTACATCTTATTAAAATAAAACGTTAATATTTAGTGTTTCTTAATTTTTATATAAACTTAAACATAAAATTGTCGTATTGGAATACAGATAAGAAGATTATTGCTAATATGTAAACAGTAATGATACAAAAAACACCATTTGGTGTATGTAATCCATATATCCAATGTTTCTGACTCTTTCTTGTGAACCTAATTTATACCAACGACAAGTTTTAATCTACTTGAGACATGTAATATCTATCTATGATTACGTTTGGACATTCAAAACATTTAAAAAATGCCTTCGTTACAAATTTGTTAAATGTGAATCTAATTAGACATCAGTTCGGCATATCCAAAGGATTGTAACATATAGAAAATTTAGAAATAGCCAAAATTGTATTGAACATATGTTTCATAATAACAATCATGTAATTAAAAGTTATGTTCTGTTTTGTTGAATACAACTTTGCCCTCTGGTGGCTTAGCGATAAGTTAGAAGACTTATAATGTTATAAGATCGGGTTTCGATACCCGCAATGGCCACAGCACAGATAGCCCATTATGTAGCTTTGTGCTTAATAACAAACAAACAAATGTAAGTTTATGATACACAAACATACAAGAGAGAGGCAAACGGACATATGAATAAGCAGACGCACATACACAAACACAGACAGTTGAGATCAAACAAGTCATCGTCGGATCACTATACAATAGTTTCGTAACGTTGGAAAAACAAGGAAATTGAATTATAGTAACCAAGCGTAGATTTCGTGGGAAAGTATAAATATATGCAGATATAACATTTGTGGGATAGCTAGTGGGGCGAATAGGGTTATAAAATGGAGCACGTACTAGTATATGAGTGCAATGCCACGTGCTTCCGTCAAATAAGCTCGTAGCTCGTACTTTTCTGTCTTGTTATGAGTGTTCATTTTGGCATGAAAATGTGCCAGTTTGATGGTTCATTTATTAGTCCTGCGGTTGGAGAAGGCCAGAGCATCACCAAGTACTGGTGGCAATTTCATGGAGTAAGGAACTGAATGCAGTAAGCAACAGCTCGGGTCGGTAGGTCGTTACCCTGCGGGGATATGCTCTTGATCTGCCGGCACCCCACTGTCCGCTCTAAGTATAGGATGTCAACGCCACTCGTCACTTGCATGTGTCGCTACTGCTATCGCTGTATTCACTCAGCGAATAATCTGATATTGTTACCAGTCGAACAATGAGTAATAGAAGCAGACTTTCTCGGTTTTTATGCAAATATCGAGAAGAGTGGTCTAATAGCTTATGTTTGTGTATGATAAAACTTTGGAACATTCAACGGCTTTGTTGTCTCTCTGTATTGTCTGTTTTCAACGTTTGGGGTTTGCTTCAACGTCACGGATTCAGAAAGAAAACTTGGAACATCTCTTACAATACGGGACATACTGCGTTCTCTCATCAAGATATTTTTTGAACAAGATTTTGAAAGTGTTAAGAAATTGCTGCAGTAATAACTATTACGTATTTTTAAGACTGACATATTATCAGTAATCACGAGGTCACAACACGTGAAATTCCACAATACCAATAATTAACTAAACTTAAATTGAATTTAACTTTCATGAGATTCGTTAGGTTTTCATTTATTGCTTTGCAGTGACATGCGTTTTAACCAAGAAAATGGATTTTTAGGGTAATTAATTTACATACCCATTATTATTTCATTTAATTACAATCTAATTGAATATCTTATAAATATCGAAGAATTAGAACTGTTCCCCGCGTCACTTGAAAAATGTTCATATATGTATGTCATTATCGTCATTACTAAATATCAAGTTAATAATTATATAGCTACGCAAAATATGCTAATTTTTTTCCGGTTATAAAGATTTTAAGTGTGTTTTTTTTCTGACTCACAAATGTTATACAATATTTTACTTATTCTGGCTCATTTACATGGCAAAAATAATTAGAAAACGTAGTCTTCCTTTAGATTGTATAATTATGAATATAACAGTATAAAACCCATAGACTTGCCGTGTATCTTCATGTAACTTAATTTAAACTGTTTCCTCTTATTCCAGCTTTTAAATGGAAAAAATTGTCTTATTAACCACAAAAAACGATTTCCGTAGATTGAGATAAAAAACGTTTGTCATATTTGTTTCCATAAAAAACTGCTAATCAAGTGCGAAATACATTTGTTAATGATGTCAATACTTAGTCATTATTTGTAAATTGGTGCAAGCAAATACATAGAACTTTGAAAACAATTATTTGTATCTAATATCCTTAAATTTCTCATGCCTCACATTTGCGCCTTGGCTCTTTCGTTATATAAAGGCTACCCTGAAGCCATTCATACTATGTTATCTTCTATATAAACACTACCCTGAAGCCATTCATACTATGTTATTTTCTATATAAACACTACCCTGAAGCCATTCATACTATGTTATCTTTTATATAAACACTACCCCAAAGCCATTCATACTGTGCTGTCTTCTATATAAATACTCCCCTAAAATTATTCCTACTGTGCTATCTTCTATATAAACACTACCCTAAAACTATTCATACCATACTGTGCTGTCTTCTATATAAATACTACCCTAAAAGCCTTTCATACTATGCTATCTTCTATGTGTATACTACCCTATAATTATTCATACTATGCTATATTCTATATAAACACTACCCTAAAACTATTCATACCATACTGTGCTGTCTTCTATATAAACACTACCCTAAAACTATTCATACCATACTGTGCTGTCTTCTATATAAATACTACCCTAAAAGCCATTCATACTATGCTATCTTCTACGTATATACTACCCTATAACTATTCATACTGTGCTATTTTCTATATAAACACTTCCCTAAAATTATTTCTACTATGCTATCTTCTATATAAACACTACCCTAAAACTATTCATACCATACTGTGCTGTCCTAAAAACGATATCCTAAAACTATTCATATTGTGTTGTCTTCTATACAAACCCAACCCTAAAACCATTCATGCTGTGCTGTCTTTTATATTTATGTGCTGTCTTTTATATAAACAGTACCATAAAACTATTCATACTGTGCTGTCTTCTATATAACCACTACCCTAAAGCCATTCATACTTTACTATCTTCTATATAAACACTACCCTAAAACCATTCATACTGTGCTGTTTTCTATATAACCACTACCCTAAAGCCATTCATACTATGTTATCATCTATATAAATACTAGCCTAAAACCATTCATACTGTGTTATTTTCTATATAAATACTACTCTAAAACCATTCATACTATCCTAATTTTATATACACACACACACACTATCATAAAACCATCCTTCAACCTACTCAAGTGAAGAAAAGTCACGATTCAGCATCTTTCTTACGTTGAGAAATTTAGATAAGCAGAGATGTATTTGAGATTTTACCGGTTGGCTAGAAACGTAATCTCATACATTGTCGTGTCTACTTTTTTGTCTGTCTTGATTTCTCAGTGGTTATAACTAAGTTTCATCAGAAAACATCAAAATTAATTTTAGGGATATGTTTAAAATCAATTATTCATCGTTCGCGGGTCGAAGTTAGGAATTATTTCTTAAAATGTAAAATAAAACATAAACTATTCCAACGTATCGCTTAAACTTCCATAAAAATTCATCTTGGAAATGAGCTTCTAAAATTTAGATGTACAAAAAAAATTGAGTCGTCTTTGTTTGTTTATTTGTTTTTAGAAAGATTTTGTGCAACATCAGTTGAATTTTTGACCATCTAAACAATTCGGGTCTCCAGCGGAACAAACACAGTCCATCCCACTTGAACTAAGATATGACATTGTACTTCAATTTTATTTGCAGGTATAATATACTTTAAACAAAAGAATTTAAAACTGCCTTGTCTGCTTTTTATAATATTTTTGAATAAGTATATTTATATAGTCCTAAAAATGTTTTATTTGACTGATTGTTTAGTGCAGAGTGTTCATGATGAAATTTAGTTGAATGAACGACGGAAGACTTTCGAAAGGCCCGGCATGGCCAGGTGGTTAAGGCGTTCGACTCGCAATCTGAGGGTCGCGGGTTCGAATCCCCGTCACACC
>NW_013667447.1:82347-83655 GCF_000517525.1 Limulus polyphemus
AGACTTTCGAAACATCGTCCTCTATACTTGTGTTTCTAGTACAGGCAGTTTCCGTCCATTCAACTAAAAATGTTGTAAGTTTTAGATAGTTTATTGAGTTATAAATCAAGTTACATCAGCCCGACAAAGGTGCAAAGGTGTTAGAGTTAAAGGATTTGAAAACTGCAGTTAAATATAGTATTTAAAATAAGTTTAACGATATTTCCTGTTCAAACAACTAAAAATAGGTTCCTTCACATCAGGCCTCCCAGTGGCACAGCGGTATGTCTGCGGACTTACAACGCTAGAATCCGGGTTTCGATACCCGTGGTGGGCAGAAAACAAATAGCCCATTGTGTAGCTTTGTGCTTAATTACAAACAACTAAATGGCTTCCTTCACATCAGAAGAGTTTATATACAATTTTTCTTACTCTACGAGAGCCTAAATATACGCATGGATGTGAAATATAATCCAAAATTACGGGTTGAAGCAAGACCTTTCAATACACTGTAATAAAAGGCGATTATGTTTTGTGGATTTTATCGGTTTCTTTCATGTTTAAAATAGGTCTTTAAACATTGAACTTTTTATCTTTCCTTGGGTGTTGCATGTACAATATAATTAATATCCTTAGATGATAATGATCAATTCTGGGCGTAATTAGTTGCATTATCATCATATATGTATGTATATATATATGTATGCATCGCAATTTTGATGTGTTTATTATCTCCATTAATGTAACGTATGTGTCACAGGTCGTCATGAATTTTACGGTAATTACTTCTGTGCCCAGAGTTCAATGTTATGTTGTTATAAAGTAGAGTTATTCAGACACTAAACAAGCTACTAATCCATACAGATATCCACATGAATACTGATGGATTTAATTAAACCACTGGAAAAAACTCACAGTAAACAAGCTACTAATTCATATAGATATCCGCATGAATACTGGTGGATTCTTTTTAACTATTGGAAACTAACAGTGAGCAATTTACTTAGTAATACAGGTATCAGCTTAAATACTGAAGCATTTTGTTAAAGCACTGAAAACAAAACTCACAGTAAACAAGCTACTAATCCATACAGGGATCAGCATAAACACTGAAGCATTTTGTTAAATCACTAAAACAAAACTCACAGTAAACAAGCTACTAATCCATTCAGGAATCAGCATAAACACTGAAGCATTTTGTTAAATCACTAAAACAAAACTCACAGTAAACAAGCTACTAATCCATTCAGGAATCAGCATAAATACTGAAGCATTTTGTTAAATCACTAAAACAAAACTCACAGTAAACAAGCTACTAATCTATACAGG
>NW_013667447.1:84185-92039 GCF_000517525.1 Limulus polyphemus
ATGTTTGTTACTTTTCTCCATCTGTTACAATATAATTACATACTATCATGAAGCTACGTTGTTTAACATCCATACCACATATACTGTGTGCATGTTTGTTACTTTTCTCCATCTGTTACAATATAATTACATACTATCATGAAGCTACGTTGTTTAACATCCATACCACATATACTGTGTGCATGTTTGTTACTTTTCTCCATCTGTTACAATATAATTACATACTATCATGAAGCTACGTTGTTTAACATCCATATGACATATACTACTGTGTGCATGTTTGTTACTTTTTTCCATCTGTTACAATACAATTACGTACTATCATGAAGCTACGTTGTTTAACATCCATACCACATATACTACTGTGTGCATGTTTGTTACTTTTCTCCATCTGTTACAATACAATTACGTACTATCATGAAGCTACGTTGTTTAACATCCATACCACATATACTGTGTTACTTTTCTCCATCTGTTACAATACAATTACGTACTATCATGAAGCAACGTTGTTTAACATCCATACCACATATACTGTGTTACTTTTCTCCATCTGTTACAATACAATTACGTACTATCATGAAGCAACGTTGTTTAACATCCATAAATCCATACAGGAATCAGCATAAATACTAAATAATTTTGTTAAAGCATTTAAAGCAAGCGAATGCTGCTCTAATATTCTAATCGATAAACTAATCCAGTACTGTATATTGTGAACGATGTATAAAACCATGTTTGTAGTCCGAAGGACTTGCAATAGTAGCCTGATATTCTTGTAATAAAGTTACTGTTACAGGCTGAGAGACTTGCAGGGATGTAGCACAAAAGATCAAGAGTCACGCAAGTAAAGCAGCTTTATATACTGAAAGTTTTAAAATAAGAAATTCACAGATTGAGAAAGTTGAAAAGATACCATACTTAACTGTATAAAAACTTCAAACTGTTTATCCTTTCGAATTGAGAGCATTGTACGGAAGCTAGCACGTCTAGCTGACTGAATGTTGCAATAACATCTTACAAAATAAAACGTTTCTGCTGAGAATCTGCATTTACAGGGTGAGCGGCTGTAGGTAGGTAACTAAATATGTCGAAAGATAGATAATGATCTCAACTTAAAGAGTAGGAGTGTTAAAAGGAAGCCATCCTTAAAACGGAGAGAACATTAACTGTACTTAAACTCATAGACGTACAATATTGCAAGGAAGCTAGCACTACAGGCTGAATATGTCTGCAAAAAATGTAACTGTTATGAAAAACGTATATAAAACTTCAACTTTGAAGGTCAACAAGGTCACACTGTTGCGATAGGCTATGGTCATTCCCTGAAGGTCCATTGAAGAGGTTATTTTTATAGTGGTCAGTATTTCGCCATCCTTTGATTTACGAGTTATTTTCAAACATTGTTCATGTACTTCTTGAAATATCTCGTTTACATTTTTTAACTTACATTTTTGCTTTTGCGTCGTGTGGTGTTTAATATGCAAAGTTTATAGAAAATATATTTAAAAATATACATATAAATATTATTCAAGATTCTTGACTTGAAATGTAAAAATTTAAATGGTGCAGTGACCCAAGAGACTGCTTCTATAACTTAACAAAGTAGACGGAAAGTAACACAAGGGACTACTTTTATAATGTAAATTATATAGATGAAGCAAGTAAAATATTCTATTCTGTTGTGTAACAAATATACATTCTAAGAATGACCCAAGTATCTTCTTATGAAATACAAAGATATACAGAAATGGTCTTAGACTCTGGTTCTATATCATTGTAACAAAAACAGATGCGGGGAAGAACCAAAGATTACACTTGTAGTTGGAAAATCTATATAAATATAATAGTACTGTCTGTTGTATGTCCATGTAACTACTTCGCAGGGTGTGAATGGATCTTTACCAAAATTAATATGTAGGTTCATTTGGTCCATGCGGGGGTACATACAAATTTTCAGTTTGACATTTTGCGGTTTTTATAGGTGTTTTTTTAACACTACTTCACTCTCTGTAGATGGATCTTCACCAAATTTGGTATGGAGGTTCATCGTGTCCACGGGGAAATACGTGCAAATTTTCATTTTTGCGAGTTTTTTTAAGGGTGATTTTGCGTTTTTACCACTATTTCATACCCTGTTGATGGATCTTCACTAAATCTGGCATGAATGTTTGTTGGATACATGCGAATTTGCGGTTTCACATTTTATGTTTTGCAGTTTTATGGGCATTTTTTACAATTACGTATAAAATAAGTGAAGCGACTTTTCATGTCCCAAGATAACTTTTCATTAATCATTAATTTACATAACTTCCGTCCAGGAGACGGGTACTCCATGTAGTTAAAAATAAAATTTAAGGTCCTTTTTTTTCGTCTGGAATATAATAAATATTTGTTTCTGTATGGTAATAAATAGAGATAGTAGAATTATCAAATGTCTCATTCTGTAACGATTAACATTTTAGATAAGGAAATGATTCATGGATGTTATTCTTTGATGATAAGATATAAGTATAAATGTGAACTAAGGATCTGTTTAAATAGCTTAATAAGAATAAATGGAGATATGCACATATTCTATAATTACTTACATATGCAGAGGAACATAACTCAACGATCTAATTCTGTATTGTTGCAAGTTTGTTTGTTTGTCTTTGAATTTCGCGCAAAGCTACACGAGGGCTATCTGCGCTAGCCGTCCCTAATTTAGCAGTGTAAGACTAGAGCGAAGGCAGCTAGTCATCACCACCCATCGCCAACTCTTGGGCTACTCTTTTTTTCCAACGAATAGTGGGATTGACCGTCACATTATAACGCCCCCCCCCCCGGCTGAAAGGGCGAGCATGTTTGGTGTGACAGGGATTCGAACCAGCGACCCGCAGATTGCGAGTCGAGTGCCTTAACCACCTGGCCATGCCGGGCCTCAGTTGCAAGTGACAAATTAATTTAGAATTAACGAGCTGATTTTGTAGAGATAGTAACAAACGACCTGACCCTATGACCTATGATACTATACCTATAGTTGAAAAAAGGTAATCTAACAGCCTGATTCTGTAAGATTAGAGGAATAGGTGAGGAGATAGCTGAATGATACGAATTCATAAGATAATATATATTGATGAGTATATATCTTAAAATTTCGTTGTGTGTAATATTAGCGATACCAATGAAGAGATAACCCAATGACATAATTCTTTATGATATAACCGGTAGTAATGACGAGAAAACTTCGTCATCTGATTCTGTTTAATTACAGGTAATAACGAAGAAATAAACCAAGTATGTAGTAACTCTATAATGCTATATGTTAACATGTGGAGATAATTCAAGAGTATAATTCCTCATGTCTTACAAGCAAAACTATTTCTTAAATGGTGCGATGTCTATCACCATTAACCTGCCTCTAATATATATTGCATGTTGTTCATAATTTGAGATGATAACAATAACTTATGTTAATTGCTATTAAAGAAGTGCCAAGCAGGAAAGAAAACTGAAAGCTGGATCCTGTTTGTCAGCGTTCTAGTTATATTGTGGATAAGCAAAGGTCGTGATGTCCACTAGCCCATCTAGGCCATAGTCCAAGGCGCCAAAGTTTGATAGGCACCATATGAGCGGAGTGCTTCTTTTTTAGTTAGTTAGAGTTGGTTAGTTGGAATAGAAAGTAGATTTTTGTATCGCTATATTGATTATTGAATAACATATCTTACCATTAGGTTCTACATTTATATAGGCATACTTTACGCATACAAAAAGTACTGCCAAGCACGACTACAGATCTAAAAGTTTCGTTAATTGTTCTTACTCATTATGAAGAATGTTTAAATAATAAAATACAGTGAAATGTGTGTCAAATTTGCGTTGAGAATTGATGTGTGCTAATATGCGCTAACAAATTATGTGAAATTGTGTTATCTTATAAAGTTATATGGACTAGAAATAGTCAAAAATATAAACAAATTGTGCTAAATCAAGAAAATATTACATAAATTTTATCTGTAACATTGTAGTGATTATCCCTATGGGAGAAAGGAACAGGAGATTGGAGGGTGGTTGGAAAGGCGCTCAGTTTTTTATGCCCTGATCTTAATCTGGCAATGGAGATAGGGACATTCTTTTTCCTGAAAGTGACCATCTCTCTTTTTTTGTGGATTGGGATAATTAACATGTAAGATGTCTTTTTTGTGTGTGCTCTTCATATTTTTAATGCACCAACTCAAGTGCTGAAGTGGGTTAGCTCTTTGTAAGAGTTAGAATAAAGCACTTGAATTGAGAGATTGCACACTGAGTGACTGTTTTTTGTAATGTGTCAACTAAATATGGTTGTTATGCTTTATTTTTGGCATACAGACCGCCTCATATTTATTTGATATAGTTATCCAACCATATTTGGAACCCCAATTTTACCAGTAATGTTTTCCTTATATTTTGTGTAGTCAGCCAGTTATTCCAAGTCTGGCTATTTCATAAGGGCGGCAAGAGGAATAATGAGGTATTTCGTTTGCAAGACTGAGTCAAGGAGAAATTATATCGCCTATATTGTCTGCCACCATTTACCTTTTGAGCTTCCTCAATCACTCGGATAGTTGCTGAGTACCTGTCTTCTGGGTGTCAACTTCGTTTTTCGCTTAATTAACTAATTTTGGTTGTCAAAAGGATTTGGAAGGAGTGAAGAACTTTGGTGATGTAATCAGTAGAGTATATAGCCAGGAGTGAATTAGAAAATAAGCCTTTCACTCCCTTATTAGATTTATAAAAAACTTTGCTAATTTTCATTCATCTTTGTTTTTCTTAATGTTTTATAGAACCCAGAAATAATGTTTCCCTTCTTCTTCTGATGAACTGCATCTGTCAAGAAGAAAGAAGAGACACACACTGGGCTGAAGTTTGAGTTAAGTTCTCCAAGGGTTGTTTCTTTTTACGGGAAAAGTCAGTGCAAATGACACTTCACTTAGATGAGAGGTTGAGATGTAATTAGATTACATATGGAGGTCTCATCAGGATATCTAAGTGACGAGCATTCAGTGCGTATCATCCCCTCCAATGGACTGACAGGTCCAAGCAATTGACTGAGGCAATTAGAATTGTGGATGATGTCTATTAATTGAATAATTTTCCTGCATTTGCAAGAGGAATTAGAACTGGAGAAGAATAGTATATCTGAGTGGGTGTTTGATGGTTTACATCTTGGTAAAAAACAACCCACGAATGCATTAAGAACTCTGATGTACAGTCATATTAGAGAGGTGTACAATCATAGTGATGCCAGTATCAATGTGTGTATTATAGAAATGTTTGTCATACATATTACAAAGCCTGATTTTGGCATTTCAACAAACACAAAGTGTACAAGTTATAGCCCTGCACTTGTGAACCTGCTAGCTTCACCACCTTCTACACAAGGTGGAGTGCCAGTTGAAGAGCTGGGATTGATCACTGAAAGAGCTCTGATGTAAGTTCATCCCTTAAGAGAACCGAGCTCTTCATTGGGCTGAATATAAGGTTCATAAAGATGGACCTGACTAGAACCTGGCTTCTTCACCAAATGAGTAATGCCATTTACACTGTACAGCTTAACTAAATATGGTCACACCGGAATGTGATGATATCTTAATTGACAATTTCATTGAAGGTTTGCCGAATGCACCCATATAACATCATTAGGGGGTAAGAAACATTCCTACTCTCGTGTATACAGCAACTGTGGTGGCAAGGTTTGAAGTAATAATCTCAAATTAAACGTGACAGTGGGAAAATCCAGCTAGTGGTTAGTCTTGTAGCTCTGCCTATAGTGAAACCTCATGAAGCTCTCGTACATGGGAACATGTTTCATGTAGTTAAACTACCCACATCCCAGAATGTAGCAGTTCTACCAAGAAAGGTACCAATACCATGGCTTATCAAATGTTCTGAACTGTCTGGTATTTGTGTAAAGATGTAGGGATCTTGAAACATGACTGCCTACATTTAGCTTACATGGCTTGTGTGAGAAGACAAAAGCAACTTTGCCCTATGATCATATATCAAAAACTGTTAAGAGTTTAGTTATCAGAGCTACCAGACCATCACACTTGAAATAGCTATTCCTGGATTAAGTAGCCTGCTAACCAGGTAGAAAGCAGGAAACATACTGCGTGAAATAAAGTGGTGAAGTGTGAACAGTCTGCCCATATCTGTAAAGACATACAGAAGAAAGGTAAGAGTTTTCGATAGTCATGGGGCTGCCAAAACATTATTGGGGATTATAATATATCATACACCAACATACAAGCCACATCTCAGGCCATTAGCTACTGGTCTCATCCTAACAAATGGTGGTGAAAGGAACAGCATAACTCTGCTTCACTTTTGGTGTCTAAACTGGAGTAGCTGTGTGAAACCACGGCTGAGTGAAAACATGGCTGTGTGAAACCACGGCTGAGTGAAAACATGGGTGAGTGAAACCATGGCTGAGTGAACACATTGCAGAGTGAAACCATGGCTGTGTGAAGACACGGCTAGATGGTAGGTATCTTAGTTGCAGCTCTGTGATCACACAATCAAATGCCAGCCAAGTAAAACCGAGAAAGAGTGGACTACTATATTGCAGTTAAGAAGAAATTATAATCTATCCTAATGCATAAATACTGTATTAAGAGAACTATAGAAACAGTCTCACGTTAAAACATTTCTGAATGTGATGTTGGGACTACATGTGAAGAACTGTGTTTAACGTCTAGTCACCACATTGCACCGAGAAGGGATAATGTCTGGCTGTAGTGTGCAACTGTGATCAGATAAGCTGTGAAAAAGAAGTAACTAAAACTAGTAATTTACTAACATTACTTTGGGTATATCACAGTGAAAAATACAACTTCCAGAACATCTGAGGCCGCTGGTAAAATTACTGTGCTAATAACGTGAATGAGCACCGGCTGAGATAATTCAGCGAGTTACTGATAGAAAATGTGTATATTTTTGTACAACGAGGTGGCTGCATGCATAGATTACATTTCACAGTATTCCGCACAGTCACTGATAACATACTACCAATCAAGATATCTACTTAAGCTTCCCTGGAACAATAGAGATATTGCAAGTACCAAAATCCGGTGTGTATTGAAAAACGGCAATATATCTATCAGAAATCACAAAATGCGTGGTTATCAATCATAATTTTTGTGAAGAGTAATGAAGGAACACCACTGGTCTGTGTGGACTTTAGATAGATGAATGCAGTAATTAATGGATTCTGATGGACTTGCACATATTCATACAAATGAATGCCTGAATATTCAAGTGGTTTATCATTGTCATGGTATGTTGCCTGGCTATGGGCAAACCAAACATCAAGACCAGAGTAGACCTAAGAGCTTGTATTTGATCAACCACTTTTTCCCAACTTGTGGAACATTTTGTGGTTTGAAATGTGAATGGTGTCTAATGTATGACAAACATTTTAAACTGCTTCTGAAGAACTTAAAGAAAGCAGGACTGAAAATAAAACTGGGAAAAAGAACATTAATATGCATATAAACAGAATTTTGTGAACATATACTAGAAGAGATGGGTTAATAATTGATCCAGTTAAATTCAAGTCTATAAACTATGGATACCAACTCAGTGTTAAGAGAGAGTTTTGAGGTTTTCTTCGCTTAGTTTAATACTATTGTTGACACATTGATAATAATTCTGCATAGGCAGTAGCACCAGTGACAACTCGAAATAAAGCAAATTCCATGGTTTTCTTGATCTGGAAAATATCTTCGAACATTTTATTGTAACAGATGGAGAAAAGTAACAAACATGCACACAGTAGTATATGTGAAAGTAGCTTGTTTATTGTGAGTTTTGTTTTAGTGATTTAACAAAATT
>NW_013667447.1:92949-104949 GCF_000517525.1 Limulus polyphemus
TTTATTGTAACAGATGGAGAAAAGTAACAAACATGCACAAAGTAGTATATGTGGTATGGATGTTAAACAACGTAGCTTCATGATAGTATGTAATTATATTTTAACAGATGGAGAAAAGTAACACAGTACAAGTGGTATGAATGCTATTGTGTTTGAGAGTACGTGCAATTAGCCATTTCTAAAAAAAAAGAGGAATAAAACGTAGTAATTGGTTTGATCAATTTCACTTAATAATTTTATTTTTTATCACTGTATAAAAGTGTCTTTATTTATTTATTCATTCATATTGTTACGAATTTTCTTTGGTTGCTATAATTTTATGTGGTGGTCAATTAAGAATTGTTTGGTTAGTTAACACATATTGTGTTTACCACTGGTTGTTGTAAGGTAACGAAAATATTATGGATTAGTTAGTCTATGTAGTAGTATATCGAGGCTATGATGACATATAGTAATCTATTTTATTCTGACTAGTTAAGGTGTTAAAATATATAGCCTGGGGTTGAGCAGGAAGTCTATAGACACGTGTAGTCTATTCTGTGAGGAGGATAGTATTGTGGGTGTTTTAGTTTCCTCAGTATTTTCACGACATCTTGATGTGTATGAGTAAGTATTGCGTGATTATTTGGTTCTGATTACTGTAATGGGTTGTTATCGTGTTTTTTCTTTCACCTCCTTATGGTTATTGTGGTAGGATTATCTCTTGTTAGACGGATATGAGTTTTATTATTTACCTAGTAATGAAATAAATGTTATCGTAATTCGCTATTTCGTGGTATCATAAGCCAGAATTTTGCATCAATGTCTTCCTGTGCACGGATCCTGTGTTGTGTTCCATTTGGTATTTTCAACAATCTTTTTAGAATTGTATGACTTATTTAATAATATAATGATTCCAGAAGGAGTCGAACGAAGCAAGAATGGTAGCGTGCCAGTGTTGATGCCCCACCACTGTGATAGACGTTGTTTGCCCAAGAGTCAAGTAAAATAGGACACCTCATGGGTGTGTGTCATTTGTATCTCCTCCGAGATCTAACGTTAAAAGTAATTTGAGACTAATGTAAAGGTACGGAGTGTTATTGTGCCTAGCAGCGTTAATCTATCTCCCCATAATCTAGTAGTAGTATATGTATTACTATTTATTCGTTTTAGTAACACACTTTGAGGTGAGAACAAGTACCTGTGTAACATCTGTTACACTGTTCTTGAGAAAGGGCCAAGCAGGAATTAACAGATCAGGCGATATCTTGTTTGTCGGTGGTTTTGCTGAAACATAAGATAATTGGCATGCAGGCTGTATTGCGATTGGCTGTTTGTTTTTTCTTCTTTATCACAATTCTAGTGTCGAATTAGTTAGCTCTTTGTGAGTGTTGGAAAGAGCCGAGATATTTATTTGTTAATAAACAGAAAGCCACATAGTGGGATATCTGTGTTCTGTTCACCGGATATCGAAACCCAATTTTTAGCACTATAAACTCCCAGACTTACCGCTGAGCCACAGATGGCGTTGTATTTTGAATAACTGTTTCCTGTACCGTCTTTGTAATCATCTTATCTGGTCAGTGAGCCAAATATATATTGTTGCTGTATTTTATTTTATCATACAGACCATCTGCATTTCATACACTTTTAATAAAACTATTCAACGATATTTAGAAACTAATATTACCAGTCTTGTGTTTATTATTTTAGTGCACTAAATTATATTATTTATTATCCTTCAAGTTTGGTTGTTTTGTATTACGAGAAGAATAACGTGGTATTTTTGCTTGCAAGATTGATTTAAGAACCAGTTATTTCAATTAAACTGCCTGACACCACCTAAGTTCTTTTGTTTTTTGTATCCTCGATCACTCGGTTATTTACCTTTATCCTCGATGTCAACTTCGTAATTGCTTAATTATTCGACTCTGTTCAGCACATTTATATATGTATAGGGATTTAGTTTTGAGAATCTTCATTCCTGCCGATAAAAAGATATGGAACAAACAGTGAAATCTGTTAAGGAATAAAGATCCGGTAAAAACATTGATAAAGATCCGGTAAAAAGATAAAGATCCGGTAAAACATTGATAAAGATCCGGTAGTGAAAATCGTAATAAACTCTTAAGCAATTCTCTACATAAATAGTTTAGAAAAATGTTTTTCAAAGAGAAATGGATTCCAAATTAGAAGGTTAATATTACTTGAACAGAAAATCATCTCATCAAGAAGAAAACTCGGTGATATCGGCTGTCCAAAAGGATTTTTAACATTGTTTAAATCTTCTTCAAAACAAAATTTGCTGAAAATTATGTTATTCATGTTTCTATTGTTTTTACCTCTTTCCTCAAAATGGGTGGATAAACTATGTAAAAAAATCAAAATCAGAACGTAATTAATGCTGTGTAATGTAAATTTACCAATTAATTTGCACCTCAAAGGTATTCTAAGCGGTGAGGTGGAAATATTAGGTTTCTTTTATTATAAGGGATGTGTTTTCGTTATGAGTTAGTTTCATGTATCTTTAAGTTAGAGTTCTTTGATACATAATCTTCATCTTTGTCTAAGTTTTCCCCTGTAGTAGAACCAAATAATTAGAATTAATGGAAACGGTAAACTGTTTTAATCGATTATTGAAATAATCTACATCTATTAGTTTTTGTAGCGGACAAAAAAGGCGTGGTGTAAGAAATCTTGAACGAAAGCAAACTTCCAACTTAGTCTGGCGATAAAGGCCTCCGTGTCACTGGTCACTTCTATAATATCATTTGTACTGCTTCTCTGCTCATCAAATGAACACGAAGAGCTGAAAAGCAACCAAGAATAAAATAATTGATGGCGACAAGAGAGCGGATAATTAGCGAGCAGGAACCCTCTTCTGCCGGGTAATTGCGGCGAACGAGCGGTCGCTGCCGTTGTAACTAGAAACCCCCGATTAATCCAATCGTTGGTGCAGGATAGGGCACCAGCAGACTAGTCACCCGTCGCTACTGTACAGGGACATCATAATCAAATTCATTTGCATTCTGGTAATGTTTATCGTTCTATGTCGCGTGGAATATGTGCTCGTTAGCTGTACTCCCCCCCTCCCCTCTCCTAACTCCCGATAACACGGGGAGAGCTCAGAACCGGCTGCAGAAGTGAAACAAGGACCGAAAAGTGATTGAAGCAAATGCTCAGTTCCAGTTGCCAAACGAAGCTGTTTCTAAACTTTGCTTTATGAAGTTCGAGCTAAAGCTTATTCATTGACTCGACAGTGACGTTAATTGAAACGAACGCATTGGTTGTACATGGCGTTGAACCGAGGTGTTGCTCTCGCTGCGGGAAGCTTCACGAAGTTGCTGATTTTTCGAGCAAATCAATCCTTTGGTATATCGGCAAAGTTTTATATCACTTTTAACTGGTGTTCCATAATGACTGATTCGCCAATATTCTACTACTCATAAAAGCCAAATAAAAGAAAACTAATCAATTCCTACAAAAATTAGAACCTCCAAAGTGAAAAAACGAAAGCAAAAAAAAAAAAGACATCTATGCAA
Organism: Limulus polyphemus; assembly: GCF_000517525.1. Classification (NCBI taxonomy): domain Eukaryota; kingdom Metazoa; phylum Arthropoda; class Merostomata; order Xiphosura; family Limulidae; genus Limulus; species Limulus polyphemus. The sequence goes on from NW_013667447.1 coordinate 96,471, forward strand.
TTTGAGTTTTCCTTTTCAAAATTGGAGATCAACCTAGCCAGCAGAAACAAATGCTGAAAAAAATATGACCAGATAGAACGTAACCCAAGAACAGGTTCCAAAAACAGCTCATTTACATGTAAAAAAATATTCTTATGAACATGTTGCAAAAGAAGACGATTTATAAACATAGCACAAAATACAACTTCTGAAAATGTCACAACTATAATTCATGAATATGCTTCAAAAGACTTAATGGCTTGTTACAAAATACAGCTTGTGGGCATTTTGTTTAAATATGACTTATGAATGTCACAAAAGACGACTTGTAGACTTGTCACAATAATGGTTTATGCCACAAGATTATTTGCGAAACTGTAACATTAGGTAATTTAAGAACATGTTATACAATATAACTTAGTAACTTGTAACAAAATATATCTTGTGGAAATATTACTGACTAATGTAATACATATAAATACACACACGACAACTATGAACACGTAATAATGCTTACGTACATTCATAAATAACAGTCAAAACATGTTACATAATATTACGTATGAACATATCAATTATTAAGAACTACAGTAAAACACACAAATCATTATGTACAAACACTAAAATCTTTGAAATGAACAAAAATAGAAAGTACAAATATATTCATTACTGAGACCCATAATGCAATGCAAATCATGGAGTGTAGCAATATCCGTATTAACGGGGGGGGGGGGAGGAAGGAAAAGACGATATAAGTGAGACTGGACAATGTTGAAGTAAAGGACTTTATAAACAAGAACGACAGACATAACGAAATTTTTCAGAAAATAATAAAACAAATTTTACAAATCATATCTTCCAACTTCTTTCCCGCCTTTCGTTGCGCTTGCTGATTATTCAATACTTACAAATCAAATCTCGTGATGTTTTAAAATTCACTTTAGAGAATACCAGAACCTGATCATAACAAAGAACATAAAAGCGAGAAGTTCCAACAACGAGCTCGGCTTTCCGGCCAATATTTCACCATGTCTTCTCGCTGGTCTGAACTGCTCCACGACTTCAACCAGATTCTATTGAAACTCGAATTAAACTCTAAAATTGACATCTGACAAAAACATAGAAATAGCATATACGCTCAAAGCAAGGGTCGTTTTAATCGTGTCTAAGTTATTACAAAATGACCAATCTGTAAAGTTATGGGATTGTTGGATCAACAACCCACGACGAGAGTCAACTTTCGAATTATCTATGTGGTTTTGAGTCCGTTTTACTTAACCTAAATTAATTTAGATATGTGAATAATGCTATGACAGTTCCTCGAATTCGTTATTCGATATTATACAGCGAACTAATCAAAGAATGCATTAGGCCTCTACGTCACAGATTCGTTTTTTTCAATTTCACCTTTGTGAAAAAGAAAATAAATCTTTGACTTATATATACAACTTTCTAATTGCCATGGCCAAACAAACCAATGAAAACAGAGTGACAATCTGAAGTTTGTGTTTACTAGCAGCACCCGACAGTCGCAAGGTGCTGTTCAAAAGTGGTCGAGAAAGGATTTTTCAGCATACAACTAAAGTATAGTAGTATAATATAATATATAGATTCTGGATATGGTATAATGGTATGTTGTTAAAGAATATCACACGTACATAAGGTTCAGAATACAACACGAACACTAAAACAGAAAGTAATAAAAACATTCTTAATAAAGATTCATGCATAAAATATCTCGTATTAACTCTTTCGTGAAAGCTAAGTCAAAGAGTATTGAAAACACATACTTAATAAAGATTCACGTACAAAATATCTCGTACTAACATTTTCGTGGACGCTAAGTCAAAGAGTATTGAAAAACATTCTTAATAAAGTTTCACGCACAAAATATCTCCTGTTAACTCTTTCGTGAAAGTTCACTCAAAACGTAATTACAACATTTTAAATAAAGATTTTTGAACAAAATAATCAGTATTAACTCTTTTATGAACAGTAAGTCAAAGAGTAATAAAAACATTCACAATAAAGATTACATTCATACCTTAAAAATTATTTATATTAAACAACTTTCGTAACTGATCTCCGTGTACTCAGAAAATCATTCATGATTATGATTCCCAAGAAAAGTCATTTCGAGCATTCCTGACTAAAATTAAACATAAAACAAGGTTTATAATAATTTTTGAATATTGAATCACAAACACAAAAGACAATCTATAAATATAGCCCTGAACAACATCCAAATAAAAGACGATTTATAAACACATTTACGGTCAGGATCCATAATAACTCGCAAACACATCCATATAAACAAACGAAATTAAAGGCTGGACTACTAGAACTGCAAAAACAATCCAGTAAAATGATAAGGAAAAGATTCTCAGCAAGTATACATGATGGTACGAAATTATATTGAGACTTATACCCAATATTGAGCATTGAAAGGGATCTGATTTTAGAAAAAATATTTTTTATGGCATTACTGACATCTTAAAAGAAACTCGAAATCAAGCAATGGATATAATCAATAGCAGTTCAACTGCCCTACATTGTACGATGTTAAATAAACTAGATTTGATCTGCTTGGCTACAACATGCTTTGAAACGTCAAGACGAACAGACATGAAATACAATGTATGAATTTATTCAGAATGAAGACCCAGCGCAAATACACAAGATAACATTACGAACAGCGATGGGTGATTAGATAGCTGGGAGCAGATCGATCTCGTACAATGGAAGACAAACACGAGTGGCTAACGTTGATTGATGGCCCTTGATGAGTAGCTTGAGCCCTACACGAGCTATATCATGCCCTAACTCCTATTCTGGTTGAAGATTTGACTAGTCTACAGAGATGGTGGAGTGGGAAGAACAGTCTCCAGGGACTCCTGGCCAATTGACTGAAGCATCCAGATTTAGAATAGCCTTAGGTGGTGAAGGCCAGTTGAAGGGTACATCTGGATCGTAAAGGTTAGGACGTTGTCCACGTAGGCTCTTATTCTTCCCGTCACCATAACCCTTGCGGTCAGTACGTTGTGGTACTCACTATGGACATTTTCTGATAAAGTTTAGGTGATAAATTAAGGTACTGACTGGGGAACTAAGACTGTTACAATAAATTTCCTTCACAGGTCCTTAGGTGCTCAGATTATGTCACAGGAAACGAACTCCCAATTAATCTTTAAACACATCTTATATTTCAAATATTTCTCTCAACTGTTGTAGAAATAAAAGAAACTTAAAAGGGTATCTTTGTCAAACATTCTTAGGGCTCTATTTTCTCCTATATAAAGACTGTTATCGTTGGAAGTTTTTTTTAACTTTCTCGTCTTTTTCCACGATAAATGTTTGTTTTGTTTTTAAATGAGATATCCTTTATGTAAGTTCTAATTTTTTTGATATACTCTTTTTTTTGTTAAAAAATTACGCTGTTTGTTGGTTGACACCAATGTTGTAGACAGGAAAGAATAGTGTTTTATTTGTTGTTTATAATATATGCATGTATATAAACACACATAATAATAAATAAACATATCATATACATTAAAAACACTGGGTACTGCAACTATTTGAATCTTCGACAGTTGTAATAAACCATAAAGCACATACATAACATTTCTGATTTTGACGTTACAAAAGTAACTTAAATATCATGTTATTTCATTACAAAGTAAATCGATTTAATTTTTATAACAGAATACCTAGCTGGTTTTATATTAACTAAAGTTTGTAAAATACTTTTATGATACTCATAATCATCTTAGCTTTTATAGGAAAAACATTTGAAGTTCGGGAGAGCAAAAAAAAGAAAGCTCAATGAAAAAATTAACATTTTAGTTCCCATTTTCACCACCGGAAGGAAGTCTAATAGGTAATTGTCATTTTCTTGCAATTTGTTTGAAGTTAAACACAAAGCAACACAATGGGCTATCTGTGCTCTGCCCACCACGGGTATCAAAACCCGGATTCTAGCGTTATAAGTCCGCAGACATACCGTTGTGCCACTTGGGGGCGTCATTCCTTGTTCAAAGAATTATCTGACAAAAAATTAATCTACGTCTAAATTAATTTTTTCATCATTTTAGGTCTCCAATATTGCTTGTTTTAGGAAGTAAGTTGTAATTATTGCTAAAAGAATTCCCAAAGCTGTTTTCGTGCGTGATGACTGTGAAAATATGATAAACCACCTAGTAAAGTAATATTATAAAGACATTCTATTTGACCCAAAAATTCTTCATGTTCATATTTATATTTTCGTATGTGTGTGTTTGTATGCGTCCATAAAATCAAGACAGAAAATTCTATGTTATAGCATGACGCATCCGTAGGATGGCAGTTTAACATTTTCTCCTTTTATTTTATGTTTTTAGCAAATTACTCATACTTACAGGATCTGTTTTCTAATCGCGATCAGGCGGATAAGGCGCTCGACTCGCAATCTGAGGGTCGCGGGTTCGAATCCCCGTCCCACCAAACATGCTCGCCCTTTCAGTCGTGGGGGCGTTATAACGTGACGGTCAATCCCACAATTCGTTGGTAAAAGAGTAGCCCAAGAGCTGGCGGTAGGTGGTGATGACTAGCTGCCTTCCCTCTAGTCTTACACTGCTAAATTAGAGACGGCTAGCGCAGATAGCCTTCGTGTAGCTGTGCGCGAAATTCAAAACAAACAAACTTTCATAACGGAGTAAAACATAAATAAACTACTGTTGAGTTAATTTTTCTAGCTTGTTTTAATTTGAACATATTTTATCGGAAACATTTAATCTAATTATTTTATCGATGTATTTTTTGTTTTGCTTTTAACTGGGTTCCATTACTTTATATCCAGTAACGTGTTGTAACCGTAACCTAACGAAAGTGTTAAACCAAAGTGTCATTGAGTTAAATATTGAATACTCCTTTTATTTTATCTATTATCAGAAAGATATTTTCCCCCTGTGTATACTTTTCCTGTGACTCTCTTTTTGGGGGAGTTTTGAGATGTCCAACGATTCAGTTAATGATGCCATTAGTCTTAACTATCAGTCTGTGACACGGTGTGCAAAAAAAAAGAAACAAAAATCATAAGCTTAATTACAAAGCTTTGAAAGTTTGAGGCAAATATTTTTGAAGTTCTTTTTGAACAATACGGTGAATTGATATAGATTCTGAGAAAAAATCAAACTGTTTGTTCTTGCTGTTCAGGCATATATAGCTAAAGTCTTTGAAACGTTCAACTAGTTTAAACTAATACTTAGAACTAGTAGCGCAATAATTATATAAACTTCACTTATCCAAAGCCTATTCAGAGAAGAACGTGCAATCTTACAAAGAACACGATTATGTTTATCATACTCTAGCTAATATAACAGAGAAAAAATATAACTCATATTTCAGTAACGAGTTCTAGATTTTCCAGGGGTACACTATCTTGATCTACCCGTCGTTAGTGTTGTACATTCTAAGCAGGTTATGAGCTGAAATCATGCCGAAATGTACCTTGCCAGGTAATTAAACGTAATGTTTATTTTTACATTAAAGCGCGTGGTATAACGTTCTTTAAAAAAGCATGTTACACGTTTATAGTTTGGAATAAGATGTTTTTCTATCTAATAATGGGAATCCCTTAAAAACTTGTTTCTATCAGCGATTTTCCCTAAGATTATCAGCGAAGAACGGGTTTAGTCTTAACGTTTCTTCTATTATCGATACAATCTGTATGCCGTCGTTAGTAGTATGACAATATACAAACTGGTAGTTCAACAACTGTGGCTTCTGAACAAACCTGTTTACAAGATTGTAACACAAGGGCGCCTGAAACCCTAGGTTTATCACGTTCTCTGTCAGGCGAAAAGCCGGTTGATAGTGACGATAACTATATTATTATATTCGTCAAGTTCTTTGTTGTAGATGAAGAGGTTTTTTTTTCTGTTTTTTTTCTACGAATTAGCCTGAAAGAATGAACAGTTTGCTACGACATGTTGTGGTGAACCATATATATATATATATATCTTAGCTTGCTCAGTACAACATTCCTTTTCAGGATATCAGGTCGAATATCCTTCTTCGAATTAATTTATTTTAAAACAGAATATGTTATCTACTATAACTTAATACTTTAACTTAATAACTATCTCGATCAGAATAAAAACTAATTGTAACTGTAAAAGAAGAATGACAATGCCACTACCTAGAATAAGTAATATAGTTACATTAATGTTTACCAGTGACTGAGTTGCACGATAGGTTGATGTGTGTGAAATAAGTTGTTTCAACTCGAAGAATCTATTCAGGCTGTTCAACGTTCAGTTTGAAACAGATGTTGTCACGTTACCATCTTAGATTTACGTATAATGCACGGTTATTAACATCATTAACGTGTTTAATCAGTTTGAAACTAAGTTGTTTTAATCGTTCTAACCATTAACTCCGGTACAGGTGGTAATTACGTTTACCAACTTTACGAAATAACATTCCCACATATACTGCTAAGTTACGGTCGGCAGCATGCTTATGAGTTAGAAAAGAACTCTTACGAGCTTAGCTGTTCTTACTAAAGGTAAGCAAGACCTTGCGTTAAGCAGTCAATCAAAATTAAATTTTGGGGAGCTCGTCGTATATATTCTAACTGTTTTGGTGGACTCCTGAAAAAGGCAAATTATTTGTCTAGTGGCCTGAAGGTTAATTTTCCTGGATAATAATATAAGAAATTCGAAATTAAAAGCAAAACGAAATCGTGTTTTTACTTGTATGCTTAATAAACTTTCACAAATCCTTCGGTATTATCAAATTCAATAATAAAATTATTTATTTATGTACGCTTAAGTAAGTTTTGCTTAATAGTCAGATATCAATGAATAAACTTCCAGCATGTTTCCTTAAGGAGTTCTAAGTGAAATAACTTGGATATATTGATTTTTTTATATTTTTTTTTTGGTAATGGGAACCATGGTTGTATAGCAAGAAATATCAGGCTCGATGATCAGCAACCGCACCTAGCGAACCAACGGCAAAGTTAAAGCAGACACCTGAACCCAGAATATGGCTAACCAATAAAAGACATAAAATATCAACTTTAGCAGAATGATCTTTAAAAATGATGAAAGCATATACCAGCACACAGAGGCTTCTTATGTAGCATTATAACCCTAGGTACAAACATATATCAGCACACAGAGGTCTCTTATGTAACATTATAACCCTAGGTACAAGCATATATCAGCACACAGAGGCTTCCTATATAACATTATAACTCTAGGTACAAGCATATAGCAGCACACAGAGGCTTCTTATATAACATTATAACCCCAGATACAAGCATATACCAGCACAAAGAGGTCTCTTATGTAACATTATAACCTCAGGTACAAGCATATACCACCACAAAGAGGTATCTTATGTAACATTATAACCCCAGGTACAAGCATATTCCAGCACAAAGAGGTCTCTTATGTAACATTGTAACGCCAAGTACCTTACCATTATATATTAACTATATATGTGAAATAAAGTATTTTTTTAATTGAACCTCTAATACAGTTTATAAAATATGTGACTAATCGCCATGATAATTAGTCTATTGTTTAGATTATTGCATAAGGTGAAGGTACGACTGTCACTGAAGAAAGTATGTCAGTTTTATGATGTCATATCTATCACCATGTTGTTGCAGTAAAAGTTGTCACTGGGTTTATTTGTTTCTTTGTTTATTTTGGATATTCGAGCAAAAATACACAAGGAATATCTGCGTTAGCCATCCTTAATCTTGAACTGATAGACTAGAGGAAAGGCAACTAGTCAACAGCACTCGCCGCACCTTCTTTGGCTTCTCTAATCGAATGTTAGGATTTGACCGTCTCTTTTATAACGCACCCACGGCCCCAAAATTCGGATACGCTTGGATGAACATAAAGGGAGAGTAGGCAGCTGCTTATGAGCTCATATGACAAGTGACCCACAGTGATTATGCCTTCTTTGCTTTAATGGCCCTTTCGGATATTATTTCAGGTTAGAAACTAATATTTGGATAGCATCATGAACCAGGATAGTGGTTCATAATGGGGATCGCATGGAATTGCACAAAACCCTAATAGAAAGTTCGAGCAAAAAAGCACCTTAAACAGTAAAGACTCCGTTCAAACAATACTTTAAAACTTTTACTACTGACTGCTAAGGCTATACACATATAAAAATGCATAAAAAGCGCGCATGTTAGACTAACAAAGGAAAAGAAACTCCGCTCAAAACGGCCTGTTCGTAATTCATCTTATTATTATTATTATTATTCTCTTATCAGCCTACAACAAAAACGGATTGATATATTGTACCCAAATATTTTGTAAAATACTAAATAAATTACTGCGAAGGTCGTAGGGGTATAGAAAATCGATTTCTTTTTTTATTTTATTTTACATTAGCTAAAAAAAATATCATAATTCTAGTGTAAACGATGTTATCATTGCTCCTTGAAGTTAGCTTTCTCACACATATCTGGTGTTCCTTCAAAAGGTTAAGT
>NW_013667447.1:105949-128695 GCF_000517525.1 Limulus polyphemus
TGAAGTTAGCTTTCTCACACATATCTGGTGTTCCTTCAAAAGGTTAAGTATAGGGCGAAACAGGAATTACCAGCCAATAACAGATGAATATGAGATGACTGTAATATGTAGATACTCAATACTTTGTACACTATACAATCGGTGTCTTTAGGGAGCCAACCCCTATATTATGTATAAAGTGAAGAAGTAAAAACAAAATCAATACATATATAATATTAAATTTTATTACACACATTCGAAGAATAATTACTTTAAAAGACACGAACGTTTATTTAAAGCGATGACTTAGACGTATGTGTTTTATTTGTTTTTCTACTGGTAAATTTTGTTCACGCTTAGTGGGGTTGTGTCTTAGTCAAGGTATATATTTGCCCATTGTTATGCATTATATATAGAGAACTTAGTTACACAGAAGCTATAAATGCTCAATATATTCTCAAAATATCTCTATGACAATCTCTAGCTGCAGGTTAACATTTTACATCTCAAATTAATGCGATCAAATAGTCAATAGCTACAGTAAGTCATCATGAACCATATCAGCTAGCTACTAGCTACCATATCAAGTAATCCTTTGCCCATAGTTGAGCATAAAAAAACCATCAAACAAGATAAATAAGACATTGGGAGTTTAAAAACATGCAAATAGGGATCGTAAAAAACGTAAGCAAACAAGGCTGGAGATAATGTAAACATTATTTACTCAAACTGTAAATCTCTATTTTGACTCCACCAAATGTAATTCTAGGTAACAGCATGGAGCCAAAATATGGGTTTTTAGTTTCAGTAAATAATGTCTATAATATCTCCAGACGTGTTCCCTTATTTTTTTACGATCCCTATTTGTATGTTTTTAAATTCCCAATTTTTATTTATCTTGTTATAATTAGTAACAGGTTATTTTGATGACTAAAATTTCAATAAAAAAAAAAGAGTTATCGTGGAGGGGAGAGAACTCTAGTTGCCTATGGGCTACTGTGGTCTTACGTCGGCCGGTTTTACCGCTAACTGAAATACTTGTCTACCGGATCTGGTGTGAAAGAAATAAAACAAGATGTTGAAAAGTACAATTTCCTAGATTTTAGGGTTTTTGCTCTTTGGGAAAGTGACTCAGTAAATATAAATTCCTGGAAACTGTGTAGTTTCATATAAATCAATTAATATTCTGATATCTGAACATTTGTTAACTGATATGATGGGAGCTGGACTTACACTAACGTTGCCATTCAGCTTCGACATAACAAGACTAACGATCATCACCATGGAAACTGCAGAAGAGGGGCCGACCTGACCGTGATTAGAGAACGCTGGTGTTCTATTTCTTGGTGCTGTTAGTTTCAGACTGCAGAGTATGGCTTTTCTGTTTGTCTATTAAGGAAACGAATTTGATTCCTAATATATAGTTAAACCATACAGTGTTGAGTCGTGCTATATATCTGTTTGTCAGTTACTTGTTTCGAGATATCTAGATAAAAAGAACATAACGAAATGGCCTCATCTTCCATATTTAACTACAGGTGCTATTTTTCGTACAACTAGCTTTCACTGGCAGGTTAGAGCTCCTATTATTATACATTTTACACAATATTAAATAATTTGAGATCTCCACCCAAAGGTAGTCTTCTAAACGTTTCTAGGTGGTGTAATTACATGTTATCTTTAGGCTAATAACCAAGGCGTTCTAAAATACGAAAATCATTTATACTTTATACCCATAAATCCTTTGCGAATTTATATTAATAAAAGCAAATAGTTCCTGAACGTAAATACACGCATGTCAAAAACATAAAACGGAGAAGAAATAATGGCAATACGCCCAAGTCATCTACAAGTATACTTCGTCACTGAGTCTCAGTCCTCACGAAAATCAAACTAACCAAGAACGTCCTTAGATACACGGGTGGTATTACTTCTTAACGTACGTTTCAGGTGTAACCATGTTGGCTCGCTTAAGGTGTATACATGGTTTACGTTTTAGGGGTAACTTAGTTTATTCACTAGTTTTTCGTATGGCGTATGGTTTAAATGTGACCGTGTTTTCTCAGTCAAAAAGTAGTAAACAGGATATATTTCACATCAAAACATGTTTTTTCTTCAACGTTTACACATTGTATACATTATATGCAAACATATTGATTCATTCAAACTTTATTTACAGTGTGTGTTCAAAAGTGACCATGGGCCAATCAAAGTTTATACATGGAGTGTTTCATATGTAACCATGTTAACTGATTCAAAGTTTACGCATAGTAGACTTCAAATGTAACCACGTCGTCTCATTGAACGTCTATACATAATGTGCTTCAAATGTAACCATGTTAACTCAGTCGAAGTTTAAGCCTAGTAGACTTAAATGTAACCACGTCGTCTCATTGAACGTCTATACAAATGTGCTTCAAATGTAACCATGTTAACTCAGTCGAAGTTTAAGCCTAGTAGACTTAAATGTAACCACGTCGTCTCATTGAACGTCTATACATAATGTGCTTCAAATGTAACCATGTTAACTCAGTCGAAGTTTAAGCCTAGTAGACTTAAATGTAACCATGTCGTCTCATTCAAAGTTTATACATAATATGATTCAAATTTAACCATGTTAACTCATTCAAAGTTTACACATAATTGACTTTAAATGTAACCACGTTGTCTCATTCAAAGTTTATACATGGTAGACTTTAAATGTAACCACATTGTCTGATTCAAAGTTTATACATGGTAGACTTTAAATGTAACCACGTTGTCTCATTCAAAGTTTATACATGGTAGACTTTAAATGTAAACATGTTGTCTCATTCAAAGTTTATGCATAATGTTCTTCAAATGTAACCACATTGTCTGATTGAAAGTTTATACATGGTAGACTTTAAATGTAACCACGTTGTCTCATTCAAAGTTTATACATGGTAGACTTTAAATGTAAACATGTTGTCTCATTCAAAGTTTATGCATAATGTTCTTCAAATGTAACCACGTTAACTTATTCGCAGTTACTTTGACGCTCTGGAATTCTTTTTACCTATTATTTTAAATAATGTTGAGTTAAAATAACTTTTCAAGTAATATATATATATATATATAGCTCTTAATTATTTCTGTAAAAGCGGAGTGCTTCCTAGTTTTTCTTTGACAATACTTAATTTCAATTCACTCTATGTAACGAATAACTCCATATCTAAACATTTATTTAATATTTCGGTGTAGATTTTGCTTGCACACAAACATCTCTGTAATTTGTAATTTTAAAATAATGTTTGGAACTTTATAAAACTTTACAGCTAAATTTACCACTCGGGTTTTATTCATCTCTAGGTGTTATAGCTTTACATGATATTTGACATGTTAAATAACAATTCCCATGCCATCATCAACTGAATACTATAATTTCGAACTATCAACTCGGGTAGATCGATGACAGGTATGGAAACAGATATTGTACTCTTTCTTAGTGGAAAGATTTTGAGACTATCTGACTTTGGTGTTAGGTACAGCAGTCTGGTTTTGTATGCCTTGAGGTGGTACAGTGGTAAAGATTATAAAACGTGTTTACTTATACTGGATATGATTTGACATTTTTATTAACCAGTTTTTAGATTCCTTGTTGGACAACACAAATGCTATTCATCAAGCTAATCTAGCCGAAAATAAGTAAATATAATTTCCAATGACTAGGTATTTTTTACATATATATGTATATTTCCATATTGTAAAAAATTATATTCTGTTAATAGAATTATCTACTGTATGTACAATGATATTAAAGTGTTATGGTTACCACATGAAAACGTGAAAATTATTTATGTTTTTATAGAAACGACTGTTGATGTGAGACTAGTTATATAATAGAATACAAAAAGTATCAAACCCAACCCACTTTTCTGGATATCATAGAACTTATGAGAGTTTGAAAGTACGGTGCCATGACACATGACTTTCAATATTTTAAAATACACCTTAAAATATTTGTGGATATGGCAAATCTGCAAAATTCAATGAGAAGAAATTGCGTTATAGAACAAACAAACAAAAAGTCTTGCATGACTACAGTGACTTGGAAATGGGCAAGACGTGGCCAACTGGTTAGCGTGCTGAGCTATGGATTGGAGAGTCAAAGGTTCGCGCCCCGTTGCCGCAAAATTGCGTGTCGCATGTTAAGGCCATGCGTGAGTTGTAAAGATGACAGGCAAGTTCCATTATTCGATCAGAGTAGCTCAAGATTTGTAGGTAGGTGATGTTGATTAGCCGCCATCTGCCTTCTCTCTAGTCTATTAGCTCTAACTTAGGGACAACTGGCTCTTTCCCTCTAGCCTATCAGCTCTAAATTAGGGACGACTGACTGTCTTTTCCTTAGTCTATCACTAAGGTCGGGACGACTGACTCTTTCTCTCTAGTTGCCCCCCAGTAGCACAGCGGTATGTCTGAGGACTTACAACGCTAGAAACCGGGTTTCGATACCTGTGGTGAGTAGAGCACAGATAGCCCATTGTGTAGCTTTGTGCTTAATTACAAACAAATCCCTCTAGTCTATTAGCTCTAACTTAGAAATGACTGACTGCCTTCCCTCTAGTCTATCAGATCTAAAGTAGGGACGACAAGTGTACGTAGCTCTTGTATAACTTTGTGCGAATATCTGAAACGTACATAAAACAACTTAAAAATATATATCGTTGTAAATCAGAGAAATGAGAAATAACTTGTTTTAGAAGTTCACTGCTCAGTTATATTGACATAAAATAAAAAATCTGCGACAGAATCATTTAACTTTTGCTAAATGGCCATCATTTTTCCATTTGGCTATAATTTTTATGGATACATTGGCTCACAAAGAAACACAAATTAGTGCTTAAAGTTACATAAACACACCACTAGAAAGTCGAGCTGTGTGCAGTGTTAATTAGAACAATATAGAAGCTATTTTTGTAAATTGTACTCTTGAGGCCCAATAATCTTTGTCTTAAACAATTTTTAATACACATTACTAGTTTTAGAAGTTAACTTAGAAACCATCAAGGTCTATATCCCAGGTGTCATTCAATTATTTTCTAATTGAAAATGTTCAAATTATACATTTATATTCAAAGTTGTATTTCTGATACACTACTATAAATCACCGCTATACCAAATGTCCCTCCGGCCATAAAACTGGTGATAATAATTTGGTGAAATTGTTTGAGTTTGTAATATATAATGTGTACATTATAAAACCAGTGTGTGTGTAACCTAGATCCCCAGTATATTTAAATCGTGTTATGGGGGGGAGGGGGGTGCTCAGTGCACCAGTAGATTGTCGGAAAATTATTTTGTGATACCTATAATGATTTGTAGAAAAGTATTTATATACAATACTCAAATGGAAGAAACTCGGGCTTACATACATACTACGTCAGTAAGGACCAAGATCCTTTACTATGACGACAACCTTCGCTTTTAGTGTTTAAATAATAATTTTTGTTGATAATGTGGAAATGAAATGAAAATTCTAGTATTAGTTAATATGTTTGTCTTAGTTATATAAAATGTAAACGAGCCATGTAATATACAATAAAATTTTATTGCTTTTACATACATACTTAAACTAACTGTTTCAACAGTACGAACCCGCGACCCTCAGATTGCGAGTCGAGCGCCTTATCCACCTGGCCATGCCGGGCTAAACATGTACAGAGATAATACTTACTCTATAGTCAGTATTTATCATATCAATCCAAATATATTTATACTTTATATTTTATTAATGCGCCTTAAATTTGTGAATCGATGTGCACATTTAAATAAACAAGGTAAAGATTGAGATTAGATTTTAACTTTAGTCGGTTGTACCTGTATATAGTAATCTAGCAGTTTTTACCTTCATTTAGCGGGGGGGGGGGGGTTGTGATTTAAGGAATCGTAATCTTGTTTATTTTTTTATTAAATATGAAACCCTTAATCCTTTAATATCCGTGTTTAGTCCTTGGTAAATTATATGTTGTACCTGGTGAATAAAATATTAACCAATGTTATATAATCATAATCGTTCGACTTCGTGGTTAATTTTTACACTCGCCATAAAAAAATTACCCCCCCCTTTAAATGTTGTCTTAACAAAGCTTTTTTTACTTAAAATTCAAGATGATTATAAAGAAAACTCCACGTTTAAAATGGTTATAGCTTACAAACTACTTGTCCTCCTAGGGAAACAAAATGTTACCAGATGCACATTGAGAATCGTAAGTTTCTGTTAGGAAAGTTTGGTTTGTTTCGAATTTCGCGCAACTGTTTGATTGCTGTTCGAAGTTAAGCACAAAGCTACACAAAGGGCTATCTGTGCTATGCTCCCCACGGGTATCGAAACCAGGTTTATAGCGTTGTACGTCCGCAGACATACCGCTGTGCCACTGGGGGGCATTTCGCGCAAAGCTACACCAGGCTGTCTCCGCTAGCCGTCTATAATTTAGCAGTGAAAGACTAGAGGGAAGGCAGCTAGTCGTCCACACCCACCAACAACTCTTGGGCTACTCTCTTACCAACGAATAGTGGGCTTGAATGTCACGCTATAACGCCCTTAGGGCTGAAAGGGCGAGCACGTTTGGTGGGGCAGGGATTCGAACTTACGACCCAGAGATTGCAAGTCATCTACAGAAAAGTTTGGATGTGATATAATTTTATTTTAATAACTTTTTTTGGTATTATAAATATTTCTTAATTAATTGTTTAAAAATATCGACCAAACGTCTAAAATGGTCAAACAGGTCACCTGTAGAAACCAAACGATATGATGATTAATAACTACAAATTTTGGAAAGAAAATAAATAGGATGAAAGATCACACTTCAAGAAGATAAAGGTAGGAAACGTTATATTTTTATAGTAAAATATTGAACTCCAAATAGAATCCACTATACAAACTTATAAAAAGTAAATGGGCAGAATTACATGATTTATATTTGTACTTTAAAGAACCTTATACCATTACATTTAAATACAAGATTATAACAATTGAAAGTTCAGCAAAGTATTGCTAACTTATGTCAATATTTCTAATCATCGAAAAGTCAAATAACGCTATGTTTTCTGTTTGCCAAAGATCGATCAATTGTAACTGTAACTTGCACTGAACGTCAATAATATGATATTTATCGCTGTGATCTTGCCATCTCAGTATGTAAGTTGTTTAAAGAAAGCTAAGTTTATCAGACATGTTTGATGCACAGAATGCCATTTGCCATATATATTAACAATCATTGGTAGTTTCACTTACTTATTTACAAAGAATAAAATCATTTCTTTTTTGTTTGATTTATTAAACGATCGCTGAATACCTAAAGCTAATATAATTTCTTGTGAAAAAACTTGTGGATATTATTAACTGCTCGTATAGTTGTTTGTGCAGAATATCCAGATTCGACAGAAATAGTAATCATGAAACAGAAATCGAAATCATGACAATACAGTAGTTTAGAGTTCGGAATATGACACGAATAGGAGGGTCTAGAATCGAAGAGGAAGATACTTACATGGGTCTGAAATCGAGAGGTAGTTACATACATGGATAGAATGGACCTACAGTAAAACACATACAGAGGTCTAGTTTATAGATCATTAAACCATATTGGTTTGGGGTCTGGAAAAGACACGAATACAGGGTATAGAAGCAAGAAGAAGCTTTCAATTGTCTGGAATTAAGAAAAAGAAAGACAACTAGTCAACACAACCCAGTGTCAACTTTTGGGCGACTCTAATCGAATAGCGAAATGTACCGGTACCTTATAATGACCACGCTTATGAAAGAGCGAACATGTTCGATGATGGGTCTCGAACCCATGACCCATAGATTGCTCGTCGAATTGCCTAACCACCAGGCCTTACCGAGCCCCTGAAGGAAAACGCCTGAGTTCTCGATCATGATCGTTCAAGAGTTTGTAGTCTGGAGGAAGACGTCTGGGTTCTGGATCACGACAGTTCAGGGATTTGTAGTCTGGAGGAAGATGTCTGGCTTCTGGATCACGACAGTTCAGGGATTTGTAGTCTGGAGGAAGACGTCTGGATTCTGGATCACGACAGTTCAGGGATTTGTAGTCTGGAGGAAGATGTCTGGCTTCTGGATCACGACAGTTTAGGAGCTAGGAGACTAAAACATAAGGAATAACATTCACTTCATTGTAGAAAAAAAACAATAAGTAGTAATTATAAAACATCCACACGAAATAAAAGCATAGGATTTAAAATAAATTCTAAAACTTCTTGACAAAATGATCAAAATGAAGTAAAACTAGGCGTGTATGTATGTATGTTTCTCTTCTTTTTCACCAAAGGTAAAATTGAAAGTATCGTCTGTGATGTAGAGGCCTAATGCATTCAATTCCTTACTTGGCTGTACCTTCTGCTTTATAATGTGACAGTCAATCCCACTATTCGTTGAATAACCCAAGAGTTGGCGGTGCGTGGTGATGACTAGCTGCCATCCCTCTAGTCTTTCACTGCTAAATTAGGAACGGCTAGCGCAGATAGCCCTTCACATCAAAGCCAATCAAACTTAAGCCATTACAAGTACAGAGTTTTTACATCATATTTTTCTCATTAAGGCATGAAGTAGTTTGTTTGTTTGTAGTTAAACACAAAGCTACACAAGGGGCTATCTGTGCTCTGCCCACCATGAGTATCGAAACTCGTTTTATAGCGTTGTAAGTCTGCAGACATACCGTTGTACCACTGGGGAGCAATACGAAGTAGAGAAAACACACTAACGAAAACATTACACAAAATCTTGCTAGTCGCGCGAAACTAGAGAACACAATCTAGCCAACATGTTAAAATCAGAAATATGCACTTTTTATAGTTTATTTTAGAAACTAACTGAGCAAACTACAGCTGAGACGACTTATACATTTGTTTACCTATCTCCCATATGGTATGAAAATAACTATAGTATTTTATGAAGTTTTAAGAATAAAGAAACAAAACTTATGGCTTATTTGTGCTCTATCACCTGAAGTACAGAAGCTTAAGTACGTTATATTAAAATGACATTGAATACGCAAATCCACACTACGTAGGTGGCACGATGCCACCGAAAACAGATCGCTTTTGGGAAGAGTATGTAACAGCCTTTTCGGATACAAAATATTCATATACTCAGATTATAGAGATGTGCTCAAATAAAATATTTGGGATTTTTAAGACGGGAATATCCATTTTACTTAAGGGCATTGGAAAACAAAGGAATATGAATCAACTTGGGAACCAGGACCGTCCAGAAAGAGACCTGCAACAGGTCGTACTCCAGTCGTTGTAAGCAAAATGCAACGTCTTGTAACATGTGGTTAGTCGAAAAAACCGTCCACATACGAAAAGCAATAGTACACAACATAATCAGGAAGGTTCTCTGTGTGGAAAAGCGACACAGATCACGTGTACATAATTTGCTTCCACGACATATCCGTTCAATCCTCGCATACCTCCAACAGCTTGAGAGTGAAGCGAGTATTCATTTTATCGCATACGATGACATACCAGTCATGTCATCAGACGTAGCGCCTATGAATTTCTGTGGTTTCAGACTATTGGAAACCGCCATCCTCGTACACTAGATGGCTTATGTGCTATAAGAAGGGGGAAGTGGTGTGATTTTAACATGACAGCCTTATGATGGAGCATTTTCCAGTAGAAACTACGCTGCAAGGCTATTGCCAAGAAATACGGCCGTCAGATAGAGTATGACCAAACATGGCGACATGGACTATAACAACATGATGAGACTCCAAAATCGTTTTAACATAACTCAACCTCTGTATAGGTCGTTCAACAGCGTAGAAATCAGTTCACAATAGGTATTTATGGTATGCAGTTCTTTTTTTGAATCGATTCTTTTGTCGTGTTTAATAACCCAATACAGCCCATTACAGTTTAGTAATATATATATATATATATATATAATATTTTTCAATCTGCATATTATTCCTACCACATAAGATTAAGAGATTATTAGAAATTTACGTCATTTTGTACATTTCTGCCTAAACGGTGAGAATTTTTTGTTTGCATGTTTCTTTTTTTAACCATTTTTATACATTGGGAAAAGAAACACGAACAAGGTAACCTGTACACATTCTTCTCAGAAATACCAAACTAAATGCTCGGAAAAGCAAATGAGGGTAATTTTTGTGTGCACAGCAGTCGATGAGTAATAGTTCCACTAATCCATATACTTGTGAAATAATTGAAAAGTAGCAGTGAAAATGGAAGAAGATAGAATCTGTTCCGTGTAGCTTATCGAAGAGGAAGAAACTTTGCGTGATGCGGCGTGGTTGTCGCTACAGCTGCTCTTTTCTATTGCTCCTAACGATGGGCGAGAAAGAGGAGGGGGTTAAGGATGTACACAGGGAAGGAGAAGGGGAAGTCATCTACCGCCCGCGCATAATTGTTCCGCCTGCTCCTTTTTCCATTACCTCCATCTCCATCAAGAAGAACGCGAGCCCCGCCCTACTCCACCCTTCCCGCAGTCCACTGTCTTTGTCTGGCGGTCAGTGGGCTCTAGCTTTGTTATAGTGCTTTTTCTTTCTTTACACGACGGGTCTTATTGTTCAGTAGAGTGCATCTAACAATGCATTGTCCTAATGGTACCGTTGGTATTTCCATTAAAGTGAAAGTCTTCTTCGACCGCAACAGCTGTCTATTCACCTCTAGCGGCAAGATGCACCGTGAAACTTTAACAGGTTCCTGCTACACTTATCAATCCATCTAGTTGATTACAAGATACACAGAACTGAGCCATCACACAACTACTCTACGTATGAAGTTGTGTTCAACTTTTGTTTTCTTTTTCTGGAGGCTGATGAAGGTGGCTTGTTCGAAGTGAATTAAGTCCTCTGTACGTAAGAATGCCGCCGCTAGCCGTGCTGGATCCTCCCCGCTGATGGTTAGGGACACGCGGGCGGAACCGGTGCCGATGACAGCCGTGAAACGGCATCTCTTCACACTTTACCGTAACATGGCAAAGGTGGTGCCGAAGTGTCTCCATGGTGATAGCCATGGTGGAGTACGTAGTGAGTAGCTTCGAGAGGACTTCCAGCGATTTATTACAAACGAGAAGCCTGACAATGACAGCGACATATCCTGTGGAGTGAACGTCATAACGGGTCTCAAATATCTTAAAAATGTTATGCTAGCAGAGATCACACACAAAGTTTTTCCCCAGTCGTTCCAGAACTATGAACTAACAGAAAGGTTCATGCACTGTATAGCATCAACGTTTTCTCTCACAATGGACAACTGCTTTTGTGTTAGTGTTAACACAAGTTATAGTTCATTCTAGTTATACAAAGTTTACTTACAAAACAACCATGTGAATACACAGTAGGAAACACTTGAAAAATAGTACTATGCACAATACAGTTTTGAACTACATGTAATTATCACTAAAAAGTCGCATCACTTGACAGCTAAAATATGTTTTAGTCAGTACTGCATCGCTATTCATTGTACACCCACTTCACGTTAATAAGTCTGAATAAGTCTTCTACATGTTAACGACGTGAATCGTGAAATTTTGGCTCTTTTTTTTTCTATATGATGCTTTTTTAAAACTCAAAAACCAGTAAAATAAAATCTTCCATTCACCATGTTCGCAACCAACGTTTCCAATTTCAAACTTGGAACCTAGTAAACACCTCCACCATGAACGTAAGTAACGTTTTCAATTTCAAACTTAGAACCCAGTAAACACCTCCACCATCAACATAAATAACGTTTCCAATTTCAAACCTGGAACCTAGTAAACACCTCCACCATGAACGTAAGTAACGTTTTCAATTTTAAACCTGGAACCTAGTAAACACCTCCACCATGAACGTAAGTAACGTTTTCAGTTTCAAACTTGGAATCCAGTAAACACCTCCACCATCAACATAAATAACGTTTTCAATTTTAAACTTGGAACCCAGTAACACTTCCATCATATACACAAACAATGATTCCCATTTGGCTGCTTACAACAAGGATAGAAATAGTCCATTGTTCAGATTTGCGCCAAAACACAGAGACCTCGCTTTGCAATACATTTTTAGTCAACTAATTTCTTTCCAATTCTAACTGTAGGTGGGGTTTCTTAAAAATGGCTGTTGCATATAAAAATATTTTTATTCTTTGTTTGAAGTCTTCTCGAAAAAAGATTTCGTAAAACATAATAAAACAGGTTATAAAAATACAGGTCACCAACTATGTTGACATATTTAACAAAGTGAAACAGGTGTTAGAAATACAGGTCACATACTAGGTTGACACCTAAGGCTAACAGTTTCTTTAATTAGGCCTGTAAACCACATCTAAAATATGTGAGATTCGTAGAACGTTTCTTACATTCATACTGAAATAGTCTAATTTAAATACTTTATTTGATAATCTGAATAATTTCGTAGAATCCTATTGTAAATAAGGACATAAATTTTTTCAAATTGGACTAACTATAGTATAATCAAAGTATTGTGAACAAAATTATTCAGTATATCAGTTGTAGTCATATCATGAACAGTGTAGTTCAATGTATACATTGTGTTCTACACAACATGCTACCAGTAACTACAGATATAATTATTTGATGGCGGCGACTTCTTTCATAAGATGGCGCCTAAACAGCATATCATTGTTCTTAAATTTAATTTTTTTTTGTCGTGAACTTGAACTTAATACATTTGGATTGCCCCATGTAATTGTTTTAGACGTAGCTTGTTTCACACGTACCACCATATGTTACTGTGTTAGAATTATCATTTTAAGCCAACATAATATCGCATAAATAACGCTAAGCCTTACTCATTTCTATATACGTTTTCATAGTATTGGTTTAGGCTTAGTTATATTGTTACGTCAGAATATTTACCAGATTTAGGGGCATATTTTGCCCTATACATACCACAATATACTATCGTTTGACAGATCTGTGAAACATAATAGATAGATAGATAATAAAATTAACTCTGATTAGCAAAGAAAGCATTACTCTTTATCGTTTTATTCTGAATTTACGTTATGTATTTTATTTCAGAGTAGAGTGTTGGTTTCAATTCTTCGTGTGGCAAAATAAATCACCCTGAAAAAGTTTGGATCTGGATGTGTTATAAATCAATTTGAAATACTATCAAAGTTTCACACCTCTTAATTGTTATTCTCAAACTAGGTTAGAGCAGCGAACTTATAAAAACTGTGCAGTTTAATTTTAAAAAAACAGCAATGAATTGAATAAAACAAAAGACGGCTATAAATAGTCAATAATTTTCATTTCCTCTTATTTATTTTGGTTACTGTGCAAATTATATTTTTAGGAGCTAAAAATATACCAATGGTGAAGTTATTTTATTGATATTGTACTACATGAGACAAGCCTATTTTACAAATCTAGGCCGTCAGTGATAGCTCATGAAACTGTAGTTTCTGATCTGTAAATGGAGAAAAGATTGCAGTTTCTCAAATAGAAACCTATTCCTTTAAACAACAACAAAAAAAAACTTCCAACATGGGTGGACGTTATAGTGAATGTATGGAAATCAGCAGTAACGATTATTGTGTGTGGGCTTATATATGACTATCCGTTGAATGAACGTTATCGAAAACTGCTGTTCTATAGTACGTGTCTTCCACAGGACCTCTGGCGGTTCAGAAGGTCGTGATTTGAATGTCAGTCCCTCTGCAGGACCACTGACATGAGATACACCGAGTGGCAGGAAAAATTACTGGTAATTTTCGAAAGCGCTTGACGAATTGATTGCCTGGGGTCTCATGTTCAGGTCCATCTGAAGCACACATTCATACTTTGTTTTTTCATAGCATTGTGTACGCATGAGTTCGGTTTATAGCATGAAGGACTGACAATGATTCTGTGACTTACGTTTGTACTTCGATTCCGTATATGCAGAATAAAAAATTTAAGAAAAGTGCAACATTAGTGTAAAATGTTCCAAATACTTTATTAAATTAACTATATTTGGGCATCTCTTTATATAGAGCTGTTACGAATAAAATGGCGTAGTTTCTGTTAAAGAGGCTAAACTTTTAGCTGCAGTAGCCTTTCTTTATTGGCACGTTTGAAATTTTAAAAAGAAAAATCTAAATGTTGTTTTTTTGTAGAAACCCTCTGATTACTGTAAGGAACAACTGGTTTAACCAAATGGACCGTTTTCATTAACCATAATGAAGGTTACTAAACTATGTAGTAAATGAAAAATAAGGAAAAAAGTTATCGAAACGGAGGGCGTTTCATGTTTGGATAGCTCTCGAAGTAATGTACAAAACGATAAACTTTCGCAAACGCTCCAAATGGAATATTAATCAATGTTGAAAAGTATGTTTACTTTTAAACAACATATATATACATACATATGTAAAATTTAGATATAGTGGCGTCAGTAAGGTGGAGAGCACATAGCAAAGACTCTTGTATTTTTGAAATTTTATAGTAGTGCGTAAATAAATAAATATGTCGTGTATATCTGTAGTCCAAAAGAAAAACAAAACGACAGTAAATCAAGAATAATTGTAAAAGATCGAAACAGCAAAGTGGACGACCTCCGCTCTTGATCTCCATTCAACATGTCATCAAACAGCTATCGTGAACTGACATTCTTGAATGGATTTTTTTTTTAATTTTTCGAATTGTGTGACAGCTTCCATGCATGGACTATGGATGATTCTATGGTACGATGAAACAGTTCTGATTGAAAATGATTTAATTGTGGTTATTTTCCAACTATGTCTTCATGAATATTCATTACATAAATTCTTATGTATATTGTATGTATGTTTGAAGAATTTTAATTTTAAATCAAAATGCTTATAAAGTTATAGAATCAACGTACTACCGTAGGTGATGTAATTTGTTTCAAAATCAGTAACATACGATACATTGAGATAAAATAATTTTAACTTTTATAAAAAAAATTATAAAATGACGATGTTGTAAGTTAAGTTAGGCTAAGCGAAAAAATTTCCTTCTACTGTTTATAGGTCTAAAATATTAATTTTTAATTATTTCCGCAACTTAGTGTATGAATGTCACTCATGCTGATGATATCAACTGTATACATCCTCCGCTTTAACTCACAACCTGCTATTTATTAGTTAACCTGATGATACCAACTGTAGGCATCACGCTGTTTAACTCACAACCTGCTTTTTATCAAATGTCCTGATGATATCAACTATAAACATCACGTCGTTTAACTCACAACCTGCTGTTTATCAATTGTCCTATATTTCCGATCCGTAGATGACCACTTGTCAATCAAAACCAATAAATTATACTGACCAAATAACATTAAAACAAATTAAGAAAAATGTTGGTGTATGGTTTAATTTAATCCCTCTTCAACGCACTTTGTGGGAATCCTGGTTGTTTATGAATGATATTAATAAGATAAGGTTCACGACATTTTCAGAAAAAGTTGTACGTGATGAAACTTATTAAACTATATTTATGTTGAGCCCTTCGTTTTACTGACAGGTTCGTAAAACAGCTGCTTGTGACTGAAACATATATACATTCCTCAGGCTTAGAAATACAAAAGATATTACTAAGAAATTCAACAAATCACTTACTCACCAGTGTTTTAAAACTTAACTCTTTGTTTTCACCATACACCTTTAAACGTGTTTAATAACCAAAAATTACCTCACGATAAAAACATGTACTCGAATGTCATTAAGCTTATCATTTCTCGTCCAGAAACGTAGGTTGTTTGAATAGAAAAGCACGAAATTTCCTATATAAACAATAAATTTATTATAAGGAATCAAACACGTACACGGATTATTAATAGATAAACTGTTAAGTCAGTATGACTAGTTCTGAAAAACAAAAATTCGAATTTTAAAGCTTTAAGACTTAGAATTTAAATGTTAAATTACTGATCCAAATAGTTGTGTACATATAATAAACACAACTGAAAAATATAAGCGTTGATTGAAATAATATATATATATTATAACGAATTTCTTGGTACTCGAACACCATCAGGTCCTTTATGGTACTATTTTGGGCTTTAAAATATGTTTTATATATGTTACAAGCAAATGTCGAAAAATCTATTATTAAAATATTGTCTATGGTCAGTTAGGCAATGGTAGTCTAATAACGGAATTTTTGTATTTGCCTACGACATGCATATACTAACAGTTCACTTAACATCTCAGTTCATTTAATGGAGTATAGTCGAAGCTAAAGGGTCGGCTCATAGCAACAATGAGTTCATCTAAAGAAATATTGCTAAGAAACTAACGGAATGGTTCACGACGACAATAAGTTCATCTAATAAAGCATGATTAAGAACTAAAGTGATGGCTCATGGCAACAATGAGTTTATCTAATAGAATATTGCTAAGAAACTAACGGGATGGTTCACAACGACAACAAGTTCATTTAATGAAGTTAGATTAAGAATTAAAGAGATGTTTTATGAAGACAATAAGTTCATTTAATGAAGTATGATCAAGAGTTAAGGAGTCGATTTATGGAGACAATAAGTTCGTTTAATGAAGCATGATCAATAATTAAGGGGTCGATTTATGGAGGCAATGTAATCAAAAATGATTTAGAATTAAGGCGATGGTTCATGAAATGAAGCATGATCAAGAACTAAAGAGACGATTCGTATCAGCAATGAGTTAATCTAAATAAGTGTTATAAAGTAGTAAGGAATCGATTTATGAATATAATAAATTCGTCTAATCAATCATGATTAAAAACTAGGGATGGTTCATGACGACGATTGATAATTTCAAGAACTCTTTTTAAAATAATCTGTAATTTCTGGCCATTCTTTATTTATTTATTATGAAATACAAAGCTGCACACTTGGCTATGTGCATTTTGTCCACCGCAGGGATGGTACCTTGAATTTTAGCGTTATAAACCCACAAGCTTTACCGGTAAGCCACCGAGAAGTGACTTATGTTTTCTGAATAACAAATCTTATTTTGTACGATAGGTGTAGGTGTCAACATGAAAGTTACTAATATTATTATACATTATTAAACATCATGCGCAAAAAAAAAAATAAACATTTTATGCGCCTATTTAATAATAATAAAAAAGATATATTTTTAAGGTTACAACCAAGAAAAAGTGCTTTATGACCAGTGATTGTTGTTATTTGTTATTAAGCACAAAGGGCTATCTGTGCTCCTCTGTCCACTACGGGTATCGAAACCCGGTTTCTACAGGTATAAGTCCGCAGACATACCGCTGTGGGTGGGGGGAGCGTATGACCACTGAAGTAATGATATACATACATATCCTGCATTTATTTATCACGTGTATAAAAATATAAGCACATTTTGGGTTCTTATATTTATTGAACATGAAGTAATTCCACATTTGTTATTTCGATCAACACAAGGAGCTTGGAAATTTGTCAAGACAAGTTTTTTTATTCAACTAAACAGGATTTCTTTTATTATTATTGGACTACCATCTCATATTCGGGCCTAAACTACTACTTGATTAAAGGTGTGGTTAAGACTCGAATTTGAAATATATTTATTCTTCAGAAGTCTGTTTCTTGATTTTAAATCTTGTCTGCCAGTTTGAAGAAAATAAATTAATCTTCCACGAGTGAAGGTTCTGAGTCTTGACGTTTGTCACGCCCCCTGCTGGATAGCTGGGAGGCCCAAACAGAAAATAGTCTTAGTTATTAATATCCAACACTGAATACTCCACTGGCTGGTTTATTTTGAGCCTGAACTATCTATTACAAGATAATAAACTGACAATCATTCTTGATTCCAAATCCATTCATTTTCAGAGTGCAATGAAAAATATTGAAAGAAAAACAACAACACCGCTTTGGCGTTCAAAGGTTAATCCGCCACTAGAGACTTCTTTCAGTAAATGTTTACCCACGGTGTTTTATCGTGAGAGAGGAATAATGACCATCTTTTGTATGGCCTGTCTTCTTTCATTTCTGGCAAGCACCTGCAGTGTATAAAAGCACGTTCCTTCTCTTTACACACACACACACACCTGCCCCAGGCAGAACTTGAGCATCTTTAGTTCTATCAGCAGCTGTCTCTAGCTCTCTAAACGTTGGTTTAATGTTCACTTGTAATATTTATAGTAATATATGATGACATATCATCCAGTTTAGCATTATTTCTTTTTGTTTTCAATCGAATTATTTCTTAAGTCACCAAACATGAACTCCCAGTTTTCCATGTATATCTCACTCTACACTGTAGGCTGTATTACTCTTTTTCTCCAGTGTTTGATAAACTGTACAAATAATCTTTGTCAAAAATCATGTGGCAGACTTTGACTTAATTTGGTAAAAAAAGGTTGGGTCTATTCGTTTAAAGAATTGAAATATATTTTATTATAATAGATCAAAGACCAGTACCACAAAATATAATATGTGTACAAGGATATGTGTATATATATATATATGAATAGGAAAAATTAAAGCAAAATAGAATTGATATCAAAACTCATTATGAGATATTTCAACATCATTCATGTAGAGGTTTTTAGTTGATTATTTACTGTGTTGCTTTTTAATGCATCTCAAGATTTAACTTTGTAATTTTTTAATCTTTATGGGTGCCTAAAATATAAACACCCCAATTCGCGCAAATTTAAATATGATTATATTTTTTCGCCTCGGATTCACACACACCAGGCATGTGCTCTGACAAGTGAGTTAAAGGGTTAACCCTATAATGCTTGCTAGTAAGGCACTTCTAAAACAACTCAAACTACTACATTATTCCCCTCTCACAAACAAGGCCCGTCCTCGAGTCTAACTTTAGGGTCGTGGACTGCCTCACGTTGGGCACCAATGTGGTATTTTGTTTTGCGATATATATATATATATATATAATTCCTCGCTTCCGATTTCAACTCGAGATCTGTCACGTGCCAGGTAAATGCTTTATTAACTGAACTAAAGAGTTAACACCCTAATGGCTGCTAATAAGTCACTTATTAACAGTTTAAACTACTACCTAGCATGTATCATCGTTTCACAAGAGACCGCTACAGGTTTTTCATTCTCAAAGAAATGAACTTCGTATTTAATTGATTTATGTAAAAATGTTGTTGTTTAGCGCAAAGCTACACAACGGGCTATCTGCAATTTGTCCACCGTGGGGAATCGAACCCTGATTTTTTGCATTCCAACTCCGTAAACGTATCGTTGACCGACTGGAAGAGTTACTTAAAGAAGAAATGTAGCAATAGAATTCGATTTTCAAGCAGAATTTAGCCGCTCATGCGTTGTTCTGAGAAAAGAAGTTTGTTTGTAATTAAGCGCAAAGCTACACAATGGGCTATCAGTGCTCTGCCCACCACGGGTATCGAAACCCGGTTTCTAGCGTTGTAAGTCCGCAGACATGCCGTTGTGCGACTGGAGGGGTGAGAAAAAAAACAATCAATAAGAAGTAAATTAAGAAAAGTTTTATTAACAATAGTGAAATATTAGTAAATGAATGTTAAAGTCTGCAGCAAACCTGAAATGAGACTTATACATTTTCTCGGGATTATTTTTCAAAAAAAAAACAGTGGCACAGCGGTATGTCTGCGGACTTACAAAGCTAGAAACCGGGTTTCGATACCCGTGGTGGGCAGAGCACAGATAGCCTATTGTAGAGCTTTGTGTTTAACTTCAACCAAATTCGGGAAAATTAACCAATTTTAAAGTATGAAGCGCATTGTCTTTATACTCTGATAATAACATTTAAAATGAATGAGTGTATGTATTTACAAAAATATCGTTTTCATTAATTTATTTCTAATCAATAATTTCCTGAGGACCGCAAAGGAATTCGGTGAAAACTAGCCCTGAAACCTAAAATGTAGATTTACAAAAACAAAACCATTTTAGGTTTCAATTACCTGTCAAATATTTTCAATATGAATACAAATACATCGATAGAAATTTACTTTAAAGTTTTCTACACACACACACGCATATATTTCAGGCGATTTATATATATGTATTGCTTGGAATCAATAACTATGTAAATAGATAGAGCTGTGACTTGAGGGGTTAAACGCTTTTTAGCCATTTGTACGCTGAGCTTAATTGTGTTCCAAGATTGATATCTGCGTAATTATAGCGTTTACCATACAGTACAGAGTAGAGAAAAAAGGCCATAAATGTGATCCTTTCTAGCTGAATACTGACATTAATGTCACAAAATTACGGCCCAATAATAATGTGCTGCTGTCAGTCAGTCACCATTTGTCCCGGATTTACACGATCTTACCGTGCATACGTGCGGGAGAGCTAACATAACACGCGGGGACATAAGATCTGCAAGCCTCCCACAGCCATCCCCGTAAGCAACCCTATACTTATGTTTCCCCAAGTCTCGGTCGCGGATTTTGGGGCCACTTTTACTTGTTACATCAGAACATAGGCCTGCTCATTTCGAAAGATTAGTTCGACTTGTTTTCCAGAATGAGCTAATGGGAATTTTTGTAATGCTGTATTTTTTATTACATTAAAATTTTGAAATTAACACTCAAGAACAAATCACGTGGTTATGTGTTTTACTTATTTTACTTTTTCTAATCAATAGGATCAATGTATTCTATTACTTTTTTTTACTACATGGAAAATATGACTGATATTTGTTTTTCTAGTCTTGTTTGGAAAAATAATTAAATAATTAAAAGTTACTTTCACAATAAGCCTTCTACAACAGTTTTATTCATTGGTCGAAATTAGATAACAAATGATAATATGTTATAAAAAACGAATACGCTGGATATTTGAAAAACATTAAAAAGCTGCTTTTTTAATTTTGAACGTTTACACTACATACAATATCTTAATCATCGTATTATTCTCTTTACTGTTTCTCTGCTTTTATCAGTTTTGTTTTATATAAAGATATCTAATGTTACAATGTGTTGTTTAGGAAGACACATTTTCTTACATTTAAAATAGATACTTTAAAGTACCTCGTAGACACATCTAAAAAAAAACTCTCTCAAAGACTCTAAAGATTTGTGGATAAGTCATTGCAGATTCCTGCAAGAAACTTAGATGTAAACGGAGAGAAGTCGCCCTGGTTTTAACATCATGTGAAGGTACTGCAAGTCTAAGAACATTTCGTTTTTCATATTTAGCATTGTTATTAAGATAATGAAATGTTTTACATCGTTTTTAAGATAATGTAATATTAATATTGTTATTAGGATAATGAAATATTTTGCATTGTTATTAATATAATGTAAAATATAGTATTGTTATCAAGATCATATAATATTTAGCATTGTTATTAAGATAATGAAATATTTTGCATTGTTATTAAGATAATGTAATTATTAGTATTGTTATCAAGATCATGTAATATTTAGTACTGTTATTAAGATAATGAAATATTTTGCATTTTTATTAAGATCATGTAATATCTAGCAATGTTATTAAGATAATGTAATACTTTGCATTGTTATTAAGATAACGTAATATTAGTATTGTTATTAAGGTAAGGTAATATTTACCATTGTTATTTAAATAATGTAATATTTCTGTGTGCCCAGCTAAAGACAATGCATATTCATGACCATAGAACTTCTGTTAAATCATCATTTGTTTATTTTGCTGGACTTGGAGATAAAATAAAAAAATCCCTGAAGAAA
The DNA here is from genome assembly GCF_000517525.1 of Limulus polyphemus. Classification (NCBI taxonomy): domain Eukaryota; kingdom Metazoa; phylum Arthropoda; class Merostomata; order Xiphosura; family Limulidae; genus Limulus; species Limulus polyphemus. The sequence goes on from NW_013667447.1 coordinate 127,557, forward strand.
AGTTTCCCCTGGTATAAGGAAATAGGAAAAACATTCTTCGTCTATGTAGTTGAATTTCCTCCTAAATACATTAGCGTGCAGAGTGTTTTTTGTTTGTTTGTTTTTTCATATCGTCATACAGTTGTTTGTGCGTGCTTGCAACGCTTTTCTTTTCTGCAGCCACGCATGTTTTAAGTATTGAAGAGAAACAAAAACGCTAATGATAGAACTGTAATGATCGCTGAATTCCTATAGTTAAACATCGCAAGGAATAATTTGTTGTGAAAAAGTTTTCTAAACAACTTACAACTAACCTAAAGGATTAACGCTATATTTAGATTTTCTTGTGGTAGATATGTATATTAATTAAAATAAAACAAACTTATTCGCGAAAGTTTTTCTTACTGAAGTAAATTGCATACTTACAATAAAAAATATAGTATTCTGTTTTAAAGTGACATTTTAATAAAAGGGTGATGAAAGAAGGGTGAGGCTTTAACCTGTCATAATAATTTTAACGAGTATAAACAGATCCTGAAAACGAAAGGAATGAGTAAGTTCATTCACTCTTCTTGCAAATATAATGGTGAAATATATCGATTAAAATGTTTCGTGTTTGTTAAATTTTTCGATACCAAATGGTTCTAGAGTGAAGTTTTCGCTTTGTCGTTTTGTTAGGTCCAAGTTGAGGGTACTGTACTATTATACGATACCTGTCTTAAGATGCCTTGCTTCTCATCCTTCTCCCATTACCACGGTTGTCTCTTCAAGAAGTCTAATATTATACGATACCTGTTTGAAGATGCCCTGCTTCTCACCCTTCTCCCATTACCATGGGTGTCTCTTCAAGAAGGTTAATATTATACGATACCTGTCTGAAGATGCTCTGCTTCTCATCCTTCTCTCGTCTAATATTATACGATACCTGTCTTAAGATACCCCGCTTAAAAAACAAACAAACAAACAAACAATCAAGTAAAACAAATTGTCAAGTTTAAGAAACCAGACTCGGTGGTTTTATAGCTTGGGTAGTAACGAAAAATTTCGCGCAAAGCTAAACGAGGGCTATCTGCGCTAGCCGTCCCTAATTTAGCAGTGTAAGACTAGAGGGAAGGCAGCTAGTCATCACTACCCACCGCCAACTCTTGAGCTCCTCTTTT
>NW_013667447.1:129677-131622 GCF_000517525.1 Limulus polyphemus
CCTAACCACCTGGCCATGCTGGGCCTTACTCGGTTGAAGCAAAGCTAATTTTGGAAGCTACGGACATCTTGGACGCTATAGTTGAGAAGCATAGATAATCATATTACGTTGTTTGTATATTAAATTACTCAGATTACTTTAGTCTTACAAAAGTTTGGGTTTATCAAACGTGTGCTGACAGTGTTGTTATAATTGCGATACGTTTTTAAAACTTTTGAAATAAACTACAATTCTAAACAAACAATCAGTATGTTCCGTGACCGCATTCCAAGCAATGAGAAATAATTGAGAAAAAAAACAACAAAACCTTGTGTAATTCGACGAGTCAAACTGTACACGAAAGATACATGATGTGGAAGGATTGATTGTTGAAACACCTGTTTTCTTCTCTTTACTCTTAAATTTCATCTTTGCTGAAGTATGAAAGGTTTCACGCACAATATAACACGTTATTACGTATTCCAAGAACTTAGCACATGTAGGAAACTAACCTTTACATTCATGCACTTTGTTCTAACTACATGCTCAGAAAGTGTGAATGGATGTGCGATTGCCGGTCCATCAATCTCCTGAAGACATCCACTCATACACACATATACAACACAGACAGAGACACGGAAGAAGAACAAGCACCAAGAGGCGGAATTTATCCAACAAGAAGGCGTGGAGAGCGGGTGTAAAGATGTGTGAAAATAACAGCTTTCTTTTTCTGCACGTGCTGGTGATCACCATAGTTATAGAAAATATGTAAATGACGCTTTTTGAAGTCCAATACCGTTCTTTCTTTATCTTGAAAATGAGTACTTGCTTCCATTATACGTTTAAATCTCATTTTTTACCCATGATACATCACGGGAATTGCGACTACGTGCTTTAAAGAAATGAGGTGTTTGTTAAACAACAAATTATCCTAATGCATGGATTGTACGCCTAACATCTGAATCCTTAAAAAGTTTTATTTAACAAAAAAGGAAAAAAAAGATTCCATTGTCATGCAATCTAGTAGTTTGTTCTCCAGCTGTACAAGTTCTTCGATGGAAAACTTAGAAAGTGCTTTCCTAAAACATATATACATACGTTGCAGACTGCTGGAATAGAAAATTTAAAACTTATGTGAAACGGCAGCACGCTCTAGCCTATATAGATAAACAAGTTGGAACAAATGACCACAAAAAAAAATTACACGCAGTTTTGAAAGATCACGATACAGTTATTTCACATAAAGTAATGAAACACTTTCAAGGTAGCATATAAATATTAAAAAAACGTAGACAAACTAATTCTTAATGCACAAAAAGCTGTATAAAGTGAATATCAAAAGCGTTTGGATTTTGTTTTAAGGACAATAAAAACAGATATAAGACTTTTGTTTTAAAAGATTACGTGAAAGCTGGCCAATAAAAAATGTTTTATTTTAAAGAAAATAATCTATATATATATATTATTTCTATTTTGTGTATGTGTTTGTGAAAGATACCATGCAATCTGTTTCTTACCTACAATTGTCATTCTTCCCTACAGTCATAACAATTGTCCAGTTATAATGAAAACAAAACTTTGAAATTTTATTCTACAATTGAAGATTAAGAGATAAATTATATATTAAAAGAATCGGATATATTAGGCGTTCACCAAAGACAGTCTTCTTCAACACCCGACAAAATATTTGTTAATGCTTATGAATAATATTTAATAAAACTGAAAAGAAAAAAAAAGAGAGGGAAATATTATAATTTAGCCCAAAAGATGATATACAAGAAAACTTTATTTAGGTTATACGACACAAAATAATCTATTGAAGGATCATATCATGTAATTTTATTTAGGTTATACGACACAAAATAATCTATTGAAGGATCATATCATGTAATTTTATTTAGGTTATACGACACAAAATAATCTATTGAAGGATCATATCATGTAACTAGACGTGTAGAGTGTGTTG
>NW_013667447.1:132101-133405 GCF_000517525.1 Limulus polyphemus
TTCGGAATATTCTCAAATGTGAAAAAAAGTTTGATACAAAATGATATTGTATGGTTTTTACTGTAAATTTTCTAATTGTTAGAAAGAAACAACTTTAAATATATTTATCACTAGAATTTTCATTCGATAATAGAAAACGAATATTTCAGATTACTTAGTTGATCAAATATCTAATGTAAAAGAAACAGGTTTTTACATTCGAACTCGAAAGACTGCATTGTAAGAGAAACGCACATATTACAGTTTAGTTAATAACCAGCCAAATTTTCCTTTTTAAGATAAAAACAATTTAGTTAACTCCGAAATTACTCATTTTAAAAGAAAAAGATTTGTTTGTTTGTTTTTAATTATGCACAAAGCTACACAAGGGCTATCTGTGCTCTGCCCACCACTGGTATCGAAACCCGGTTTCTAGCGTTGGTAAGTCCGCAGACATACCGCTGTGCCACAAGAGAGAAAGAACGTTACGATCCAGTAGTTGTTCAAGTTTCTACAGATTTTACCGCCTGCTGCTTATGTTCCTTTCCTAAAAGAAATTTAGATCTTATAATGTTGTTAAACTGTCCAAACTAAAATAAACACGGGTTGTAAAGTTTGGGTATTTGTTGAGTATTCGTTGTAAGAAAAAAAACACATTTTGCGGTCTAATGCTAAAGTTTCAGTTGTAAAAGAAATATATTATTTTGATCTGCAGTTAAAGTTTCCACTGTAAGAGAAACATAGATATTGCACAGTCCAATGCTAAAGTTTCCTGTGAGATACAGATCTTAGTCAAGTGATAAAGTTTCTATTCTAAGAGAAACACAGATTTTACAGACAAGTTAGTTAACAACAAGCTTCCACAATACGGGAAACACAGATTTTACAGACTAGTTAGTTAACAACAAGCTTCCACAATATGGGAAACACAGATTTTACAGACTAGTTAGTTAACAACAAGCTTCCACAATACGGGAAACACAGATTTTACAGACTAATTAGTTAACAACAAACTTCCACAATACGGGAAACACAGATTTTACAGACTAGTTAGTTAACAACAAGCTTCCACAATACGGGAAACACAGATTTTACAGACTAGTTAGTTAACAACAAGTTTCCACAATACGGGAAACACAGATTTTACAGACTAGTTAGTTAACAACAAGTTTCCACAATACGGGAAACACAGATTTTACAGACTAAGTAGTTAACAACAAGTTTCCACAATACGGGAAACACAGATTTTACAGACTAGTTAGTTAACAACAAGCTTCTGCTGTGAGAGGAACGATAAGATACGAGTGAAAATAAAGGAAAGTGTG
>NW_013667447.1:134174-156989 GCF_000517525.1 Limulus polyphemus
AAAATAAATACAAATTTTCAATTAAACGCTAAATATTCTATGTATAAAAGCACAGACCGCAAAATCTTGTAAGTTCTATATTTTACAGTTTAGTTATTTGACACTTAAATGAGAAACATATTTTACTATCAAATTCTAAAGTTTCAGAAACACAGATCTTTCAGTTTAGTTAGTTATTGAAACTTTCTGTGTCACAGTCATTGCTGTCTAGTTAGTAGCTAAAACTTTCTGTGTCACAGTCATTGCTGTCTAGTTAGTGGCTAAAACTTCCCTCCGTAAAAGAAGTTACATCTTCGTGTGCCCCCCCCAGTGGCACAGCGGTATGTCTGAGGACTGACAACGCTAGAAACCGGGTTTCGATACCCGTGGTGGGCAGAGAACAGATAGCCCATTGTGTAGCTTTGTGCTTAACTTCAAACAAACATTTTCGTGTAGTGACAAAGTTCCCTCTTTTAGAAAAAACAACACATGTTAAAGCATATAGGGAATAAAGTATATTTCTTTGGAAAAAAGAAACACGGAGTTTATCGGCATGGCCTGATGGTTAGGGCGCTCGACTAGCAGACTGTGGGTCGCGTGTTCGAATCCCGTTACCGAACATACTCGCCCTTTCCGTCTTAGGAGCGTTATAATTTGATGGTCAATTCAAATTTCCGTTGGTAAAAGAGTAGCCCAACAGTTCGCAGTCGGTAATGTTCACTAGCTGCATTCCCTCTAGCCTATCACTTCTAAATTAGGGACGGCTAGCGCAGATAGTCCTCTGATATCTTTGCGGTAATTTCATAAAACAAACAAACAATTCTATACTAGAAATTCGGACTTAGTTAGTCGCTAAATTTTTTGAATGTAATAAAAAAGAAAACAGCTTATATATATATAGAGAGAGAGAGAGAGTCTTCTTGTATGAAAATTAAGAGCATACAGTTTGTAGCTAATGTCTCCATGGTATGAGAATCTCAGATCACACATCTCATTCGGTTTGTAGCTAATGTCTCCATGGTATGAGAATCTCAGATCGCACAGCTCATTCGTTTAGTAGCTTATGTCTCCATGGTATGAGAATCTCAGATCACACAGCTCATTCGTTTAGTAGCTAATGTATCCATGGTATGAGAATCTCAGATCACACAACCCATTCGTTTAGTAGCTTATGCCTCCATGGTATGAGAATCTCAGATCACACAGCCCATTCGGTTAGTAGCTAATGTTTCCATAGTATGAGAATCTCAGATCACACAACCCATTCGGTTAGTAGCTAATGCCTCCATGGTATGACAATCTCAGACCTTATAATTACTTACAATTACTTGCTAGTGTCTCTGGTTAACTATTAGCTAATTAGTTGCTAAAGTTTCTGATGTAATAGAATAAAGATATATCTTCAATTGTAGGACGATATGAACTCTCTAACTCTTAAAAAAATTGCAAATTAACATTCTTATTAGAAGCAATTCTAAATGCAAGAAAAACATGGATCTTACAATCTATTAGTGGTTGGAGCTTCCTCTATACAAGAAATACGAGTCTTAATGAAGAGATAAAGTACCTACTTTAAGTAAAACCACGTGTAACATGATATAATATAAACTTTTCAATTGTATTAAAAATATACATGATTTTATACTTGTTTGTTTTGAATTTCGCGCAAAGCTACACGAGGGCTATCTGCGCTAGCCGTCCCTAATTTAGCAGTGAAATACTAGAAGAAAGGCAGCTAGGCATCACTACCCACCGCCAACTCTTGGGACTACTTTTTTACCAACGAATAGTGGGATTGACCGTCATATTATAACGCCCCCCACGGCTGAAAGGGCGAGCATGCTTGGTGGGACGGGGATTCTAACCCGCGACCCTCAGTTTACGAGTAGATCGCCCTAACCACCTGGCCATGCCGGGCCAAGAGAATATATACAAACTTAGCGAGCTTTCTAAAGTGTTATTTTAGTTATGTTGAAGAACATAAGATAAGTTTATTTACTCAAGATGACTTCCATGTAGAGTTCTTGAATCCAAACTGTGATACTGATTTAACAGAAAAATTAATTATCACTAGTTTTTGATCAAAGCAAGTTACCAACGTACATGCCCTTTACGCTTTTTTGTATGTAATGTTAACAAACTATTTAAAATATCAATTATTTCTCTATTTGATAAACTATATATAAGATTGTGTTTAAATGAAGATGTCTATACCATGAATAGAGTTTATTCAAAACATTCAAAATTAATTATTTTCATTGTATGTTTCACCGTAAAGATATTGAAAAATAAAGTCCAATTTTCAATATAGTGATTCTATTTTTGGAGCGTAATATAATACGTTTACAGCAAAGAAACACAAACTAATAATATATCATAATTCCTAAAGGGAATATTTTTATACAACGGTTATAAACCTTTAGTAAAATTACATGTGGATGCTGCGATTTCGGAACAGTACTGTTCTTTTATCTCAGAAGAAGTTATTCTAAATTAATTTATGTGAGCACCACATAGTTTCAAAAGTTCAGCTATTTAAACCCAGCCAAGAAATGGGAACTCTACTCATGTCGTATATCAAGACTTCTTATTGTCAACGATTGTTAAAGATTAGCAAAATTAATCAAGTCCATCAGAACAAAGGATCCTAGCCATAGAATTCGTATTTCTCTTTCGCTCCTTTTTGTTTTTTTTTCATTTTTGTGCTTTGTTCTTTGAACTTCTACCGTTAAGCTCTGTAAAGGTCTTTTGGTTGGATGGAAGCCAAGTAACTTATAGAATACGGTCATTAAGTCTAGCAGGCTTCTCCTGTGTCATGCACAGAAAAATAACATGAAACTGACCTTAATGATAGGCTTAATGTAATCAATTTTAAGAGAGGAGGGGGTAAGAAAGAAGTGGGGGAGGGTTAATCACCACGAACTGAATCAAATGATGACTGTTATCGTTTTCTGTATTTCACCAGAAAAGTTTTGTTAGGTAGATAGATAGATTGCTTGAAAGAGAAAACTGAGATCTAACGAACTAAATATAAAATACTACTTAAAAATTGAGAGACGGATGAAATTTGTGTTAGCTGATTAGACAGGTATGTTCTATGAATGGTTTTTTGCTATTGCACAAATTGCAATTATATATCAAAATAAACATTTTTTTTCGTTTACGTTAATAATATTACATTATTTTGTGTATTCAGGTTCCACTACTTTTACTTCCTTTTATAAGTAATTGAAATGGATAGAGTTGAGTCTGTCAAATGGGAAAATGGTTCAACGCATCGAATGGTTTTCAAACGCGTCACTAGATGGCTCTGTTCAAGGATAAATTCTACAAGAAACAACTCTGCCGAGAAAATGCTGCAAAGCTAAATCGTGTTACCTAAGTTCCATAAATTTTGAACAGTTACTTTTTATGTTAATTACAAATTGAAAAGAAATATATTTTATTAGGTGAAGTTTTTATATCCTAGAAATCCAAAAGCATTATGTCTTGTCATTATCAAAGCATTCCATCCAACGTTTTTATCATATTAATTCTAACCTACGTTCTTATCACATTAATTCTAACCTCCATTCTTATCACATTAATTCTAATCAACATTCTTATCACATTAATTCTAACCTACATTCTTATCACATTAATTCTAACCTACATTCTTATCACATTAATTCTAATTAACATTCTTATCACATTAATTCTAACCTACATTCTTATCACATTAATTCTAACCTACATTCTTATCACATTAATTCTAATCAACATTCTTATCACATTAATTCTAATTAACATTCTTATCACATTAATTATAATCAACATTCTTATCATATTAATTCTAACCTACATTCTTATCACATTAATTCTAATCAACATTCTTATCACATTAATTCTAATTAACATTCTTATCACATTAATTATAATCAACATTCTTATCATATTAATTCTAACCTACATTCTTACCACATTAATTCTAATCAACATTCTTATCACATTAATTCTAATTAACATTCTTATCACATTAATTATAATCAACATTCTTATCACATTAATTCTAATCAACATTCTTATCATATTAATTCTGATCAACATTCTTCTCATATTAAAATGGGTATTAATATTAAAAAGAAGGAACAAAAATAATTTGTCTAGTTTGAAGCTAATGAAATAAACAACGCTGTAAAAGGCATGTCAGCATAACAACTACGTTAGGTTATGAATTAAAATTCCGACTAGCATTACCTCACGTTGTGCTTGTGTCTATACAGAAATATGTACATATGTATTACTGTCGTGGGTTTTTAATGCTTATCACCCTTCTTTTGTATCGTAAACCGTCAATGCTAAAGCTTCTGGTGCAATTCAAAAACAATAATAAAAACTAGTTCAGTATATTCTTAGCAAAATAAATATTGACTTACTAACGTCTTTCTAACACTTAGCAAGGTGTTTAAAACTTCGTTTAAAGGTATTCTATTTCTGTTTATATCATGGTTTATAGAGTCGTCTGAGACAGTATTTCTGGTAAATTGGGTACTTTATATGTGTTATCTAGAACAGTACCTCTGATAAATTTGGTACTTTGAATTTTATTTCTGTTTACGACATGTTTTACATTATACACCTTTGTCTGTATTTGTTATAATCATTAACTTCTGGTTAAATCAAGATAACTACATAGATTAGAGTTAAACATCAACACAGCAATTAATGTAACTAATTTATTACACAGTTCTAAGTACGTGTATGCGATCTCATGAAACCAAAACGTATAATAACATGTTTTACGCGCTCGTCTTCAACGCTCTAGTACACTAGTATTTCTATTTTATTATTTATTGTGACGTGTTTTACACACTCGTCATGAACGCCCTAGTGCTTCTGTCTTATTTTTATAGTAACACGTTTTATATTCTCGTCTCGAATGTCCTAGTGCACCAGTCTTATTCTTTACAATGATACGTTTTACATGCTCTTCTTAAACGCCCTGGTACTCCTGTCTTATTCTTTACAATGACATGTTTTATCATACTCGTCGTGAACGCCCTAAAGCTTCTGTCTTATTTTTTATAATGACATGTTTTACATTCTCGTCTTGAATGCCTTAATGCTCTTGTCTTATCCTTTATAATGATGTTTTACACGATCGTCTTGAACGCCCTATTGCACCTGTCTTATTATTTGTAATGACATGTTTTGCACCCTCTTCTTGAACGCCCTACTACCTCTGTTTTCTATTTTATTCTGGGAAATGACAAATTTTACACGCTTGTCGCAAACGCCCTAGCGTTTCTGCTTTATTCTTAGTCATAGCACTTCTGCCTTAAACCTTATATTTTCTAGAGAATCTCTGTTGTCTTAGAGTTTTCATAATTTTGAAGTGATTAACTTGAAGTTTTTTATGTGTATTTTATGCAATGTATTTTTTGGATTTCATATTTATTTAATGTTTCTTAGAGTTTGTCTCATTTCGCACACACTCTCTCTATATATAGTGGCTTTGTGATGTTTATATCACGTTATAAATATTTATTAGAAGTATTTAGCGCGTGTATATTGTTCTAAATACACTCGTTAACTGTAGTGAAAATACATACAAAAGTGTTTGATTTTTGTTGTGGGAATTCACTTTGTGTAAGTTGGTGTTATGCTTTAGATTGAAGGTGCCTTCTAATATGTAGTATCTTCAAACGTTATGTTTAACGGTTTCTTATTGTGAATCGATAGAAAGTAATAGAACATTCAGTAATGTCTTTGCCATGAGGCCACCCCTCTGCGTCTCATAGTGCTGCTCTTATTTCAGAAAAAGTTTTCAAAAAGCAAGGGTAACTGTTTGGGAAATCAATAACCACTTTAGTGTTGCTTTGTGAGTCTTATAGTACTTGCTGCAAGCCAAGGACATCATAAACCTTTAAAAGCCATCAATCTTTCCAAATATCATTAATATTGCAAAATCTATTCCTAAATTAGACTTTTAAATTGTGTTTTTTTTATTGTGACAAACAACCTAACGGTTTCACGTGTGTATAAGTACTGAAATATCAACAACGTTAGCGTAAAGTTATGCTTATAACTAAACAGGATATGAGTTACGTTATTAACACAGTTAACAAAACTTCAGGTTGGAAACAAAAACATTTCAAATTGAAAGCATGGCGTGTCTTATTTACAAAACTATTTAGTAACCTTCTTATCCCATGTTATGGAAACCAAATTTCTCTTAACCCTAAATTTTTGGATAAAGTATACCAAGAATATAGTGGACACAATAATTTAGATTGCAGAATCTCTAGAATATTGCAAATGATTGAAACTTTTAAAGTCAGAAAAACAGTGGCATGTTTTAAGTGTGTACAAAATTTAACAATAGAGTATACTTGTAGGAATAATAACAAGTTTAACTGTGAAGAGACGAGACATCGTATTTAATTTAACAATAGGTGTTACTTGCAGGAATAATAACAAATTTAACTGTGAAAAAGACGAGACATCGTATTTAATTTAACAATAGATGTTACTTGCAGGAATAATGACAAGTTTAACTGTGAAGAAGACGAGACATCGTATTTAATTTAACAATAGATGTTACTTGCAGGAATAATAACAAGTTTAACTGTGAAGAAGACGAGACATCGTATTTAATTTAACAATAGATATTACTTGCAGGAATAATAACAAGTTTAACTGTGAAGAAGACGAGACATCGTATTTAATTTAACAATAGATATTACTTGCAGGAATAATAACAAGTTTAACTGTGAAGAAGACGAGACATCGTATTTAATTTAACAATAGATATTACTTGCAGGAATAATAACAAGTTTAACTGTGAAGAAGACGAGACATCGTATTTAATTTAACAATAGATATTACTTGCAGGAATAATAACAAGTTTAACTGTGAAGAAGACGAGACATCGTATTTAATTTAACAATAGATGTTACTTGCAGGAATAATAACAAGTTTAACTGTGAAGAAGACGAGACATTGTATTTAATTTCCATACTATAAAAATTACGAAAATCAGAGAGAGCGGTGATCAAATTATTCGGTGAAAAAAAAGAAAACAAAAATGTTAGAAATGCAAAATAAAGACCTACACGGGGTTCAAATCGATACATCTACTATCTTAAACAATCATGTATACAAAGAGAATGTTGGTTGCATGTGGACAAATAAATATGTATCTAAATAACTAAATATAAAATTAACTGGATTTGAAAACAGACAAACAAGAATTTAGGCAGGTCCGAAGAAACAGGCAAAGAGATAGATTCACACATAATTTCTATAGATGCAATGTTGCTTCTTTTTGGATTCCGTAACAACGTTCGTGTTCTTTAAGTCAGGAAAAATGATTTAATTTTTCTCTTAGAGTAGGTATTTGAACAAACCCCAGGAAATTTAAGGTGCACTTGGTCCTTCCTAATCCACTGGTAGTTATCAGACCCAAATGTGAAAAGAAAAGAAATAATATTAATAAGTTGATGAATGCAGTGGAAGAGAACAAGTAGAAAACAGTTAATGAAACCGACGCGTAACTTAAATATCAAACCAAGATACATTTAATATCATAGGAAGAGGAGAAGGATAATATCAGCAACTCTGGTACTGAAGCATCAAACAAAATGATTAAAGGAAGAAGCACTTAGGAGAAGAGAGGAAATGTGAAAAAGCGTGGCAGTATATAGTCCAGGGTGATCAAGGAATACTACTGCACCTTCCTCATCTAACAGATAAATGGAGCGGAAGTATAAACAAAATGATTAAAGGAAGAAGCACTTAGGAGAAGAGAGGAAATGTGAAAAAGCGTGGCAGTATATAGTCCAGGGTGATCAAGGAATACTACTGCACCTTCCTCATCTAACAGATAAATGGAGCGGAAGTATAAACAAAAATGGGATAAACAGCTCGTGAAATTCGAGAATATGCTAATGTGATAATAAAAATTCGAGTAATCTTAAAGTAGAGTGATAAAAAAGGAGAATGAAGCAGGAGCACGACAGAACGCGGCGACAGATAGACGGTAACATTACTACAGCAGAAAAACGAAAAGAAAAGGACCAATCGGGGTAGGCTGAAAGGAATAAATTCTACTAGATGTAAATAAACAGAATGGTTTGATCAGTTTTGAAGATTAAGATTAAAAAACTGATGTGAAGGCTGGTGCCATCCGGTTGAATGTTTGGAGCAACAGGTGTTTGTTTTAGGAGTCCCTTACTGCCTTTCATTAGTGATAGTTACTTGAATCTTTAGACTTTGGACTTGTTGATAGACTGTGCCAATTTAAATGCCCCCCAGAGGCACAGCGATATGTCTTCGGATTTACAACGCTAAAAATCGGGCTTCGATACCCGTGGTGGGCAGAGCACAAATAGCTCATTGTGTAGTTTGGGGCTTAATTACAAACAAACAAACCAATTTGAATGTGATGACTGGTAATTTCAGGAAGAAAACTTGAGTAGTTGGAAATCATTAGCCCAAGAATATGGACGTTAATTGCTCTTGGAAAAAGTGTAGATAACAATCTAGTTACAGGAAATAGTCTGAAAGAGATATATGATGTAGGTTTGAAGGTTTTAGTTTTGGTTCTCACCTTCTGTCATACCTGCTAGAAGAAAGAGTACTTGGAGGAGGAGTAGAAAAGATGGCTTGGCAGTGTTAAGTGAAATATTTTTTAGGTTATAGTATTCAAGTACAAATTTGGAAATTTTCCATAAAGACGCTTCAATAGATAAGGCACTTAGCAAGTTGATTAGAATCATATCCTTGACACAAATCGTTATAGCGCTCATCGTTTTCTGTGAAGATATTCTGAACGCACTCTGTATATTGGAAAAGAAAGGTTAACTTAAAGGGCAGATTTAATTTCATCCAAAGAGATATAAAAGTGGACGTTTTGAAGACAAAGGCTCCAAAGAATAGGGTCAATAAATTCATTCTAAGATTCTGGTTAAGCAAACAATATAATTTTCTAGAGTCGCCAGGTCTTTTCTGTTACTAAATGGATGACTGGCTTGAACTCAGAAATAAAGTCATGAATTTATTGTGTAGAAAAAATTGTGGTAAATCATTAATGATTGAGATGGTGGCATCATGGTAAGAAAAAAGATAAACTCGTGAACTGATAAAGTAGTTTTAGAAAGAACTGATGAAATGAACAAAAGGAAAGCAGGAAGTAGATGTGAAATAGGCAGGTGAAATTGACAGAAATAAGGCAGGAAGTATATGTGATGAGACTGATAAATCATTTTAATAACACTCGTTTTTTTTTAAAGACTCTATGCACTTCAACTACTGTTTACCTGTTGCACGCTGAAGCCGACAAGGATTTTCGTTCTATTCTAGAACCCATCAAACTGGTTGGATTACAACATATTGAGCCAGTAAAGAAGAGTCTTATTAAACTCATTATCGGCCTTTTTGCGATACAATTCCAAACCGACCATAACAACTAACGGGTCACGCCTCGTCAGCTCAGGTGTTAAACCAGAAGGAAGGGAATAGCTCTGTAAAAGATTGATGAAGTTGACAAGAAGCAAGACACGAAGCAGTCCTGAAAAGTTTCTTTCAAAGTGTGTGGAATCTGGTGAAAATAAGTTATTAAAATGACTGTTGAAACTTGCGAAAAATAGTTATATAAAAACCAAAGTGAGGTAGCACTGGAAAAAGAACTAAGATCAGAAAGTGAAAGATTTAAAACTGAGTGAGTAACAAGTAAACTAAAATAAGAAAACTTCATAAATCAAAATTTATATGATATGGTGAACAAAATAAAGAATAAGCTATAAGCAATAAAGTGTAAAAAAGAAAAGAACTGACAGGAAAGTAGTAAAAAATGTCAAAAGGAAAAATATTCTAAGTTGTCCTCTCCCTTCAATTAATAAATTTCTTCTCTCTTCATTTCTCCCTCAAACAATTCATTTTTCAAGGAATTAAAAACAAAAAAGGAAGAGAAACGTGGAATAATCAGGGTAATATACAGGGCACTCAAGATAAATGTATAACTTTCTTCAATGAAATCAGAAATAAGGCAAAACTGGTAATGAATAGTAAATATAACCGATGGGATGAAATTGAAAACGAAATGGAATTGTCATCAGGTACAAAATCCTGTCGAAACGTTGTACATTTGCTGTTATGTTAAACTTATATTAAAGTTTTTCTTCATTACCCATTCAAGCCGTCTCCAAGCATTATTAGTCTCAAAGTGAGTTCCTCGTCATCAAGTTTGAATACACGTGTTTCAATCACGACGAATTCTCAACCATCCATAATGTCGCCACCAGTAAGCTTATTGCTTGGAGGGTAGGCACAACCATTTACAAGGAAGGTGATTTATCGAGCTCAAGAACATTTCGAAAAAGAAAGCTTTCATTGTTCTCCATGGTTAAGAAAACACTTGCACAGAAGTGCATTTATGACAGAAATCACATTTGAAAATGCATCTCATGGTTATGAAAGAGAACCCTTCGACCCCAAAATCCATTGCGCTGAAGCTAGCTGTATCCTCTGGTATCGTTAACAACATAATAAATTACTGTTTGAAATCGACAGCTGTTTTCCTATGAAAGATGGCAGGAGAAACTTTAATCACTTAAATTCCATTCAATCATACACCTATCAAGTCCCAAGGTATATCCAATCGATTATTATGCCTTTGATCTAGTTAAACGTGTTTTTGGAAGGAGACATCTACATAAAGTGGAGGTTCTATGAAAACTTGGTTAAGATATATGGTCTAAAACTCTCCATCCTTCGCAGAAGCTTGTTTGGAATTACAGTGTCGAGTTACAGTGCGTAATCATGGCCATCAGGCTGACCAACGTTGACAATGAAGGAAGTATCCTAACACAGCTCGAGACACAGAACATAGTTCTTATAAAGTGCATTAACCTTAAGTATACAAAAATAAAATAGAATAAAATAAACGGAAAGCAAAGGAATCAATTAATCAAGTGAAATTTAATGAAAATGAACTGATCGAAAATAATCTGATAGGAAATGAACCAAATCAGAAAAGGAAATTTGGTTGGAATAATATTTGAATTATAAAATTATACAAAACAAAAAAAAAGTGAGAATAAAAATTATAATTTTAAATGTTTCTAAATAGTCATAACAATGATAACCATTATCACTACCAGCCTACCTTGATGGTAATTCGTATTAAAATACTTTTCTCGGACTTCTGAGAAGCGAATAATGCAGTAAATCTAATAAGTTCTCTCGCGGCTTCGGTAATACTTATCTAGCAATTAATGGAGAAATATTCGTTGTGTAGAATATTTTAACCAGTTAAACTATAATTATATCAAAATGCATATCAAGCCCTACAGAGCTCTGCCTGAAAGTTATACCTTAAAAACAAGTAAAGTTTGTTCGTGCATATACACCAGTTAGCCACTTTATTAGGACCTATGTAACTTTGGTCTGACTTGAACTGCAAATACAAATTAGGTTGATCACTTGATGTGTTATATTATTACTCAAGTTTTATAAATGACTGGAACAAAGACATTTGCAGTCAGTCTAACAGATATGAAGAAATGCTGGTTTCAATATAGGCACGATAGTGGGTGTACATTTAGCAAGTGTCTCGGTAGCCAAGATAATTTCTTGAGTAAACTGCTCCAAGACATCGGTCAATCGAGTTTATCTACAATGACAAAAGGAGAATACAATGTTTGCTGCGAAAGGGAATTGTGACCTCAAACACGCACTGACAGAAACAGGAAAAAGGTGTTTAGACAGAATGGTAAAGTCCAACCTTCATCAGGCAATAGACCAACTGACAGACATTCAGTACAGTGCAATCCACACCCATCTCCAGCCGTACCTTGCGAATAATGTTCCAACAGATGGTAATGGTCTATAGCATTACATAAATTACTGGATTCCATTACCAACAAGAAGAAACACCTTGGGTGGAGTAAAGATGCAGACACTTTACCTCTGTTACAAGTATAATGTCTGATCCAATTCATCTAGTGATGTTTCATGAGTATCTTGATGAAGACAGCTACTTCTAAGAATATAATGTTTCCATCCAAATGTGCGTGCATCGCTTGAGGAACATGAATGGGGCTCCAGGCGCCCCCCCTCCCCATAGCCACCACAGGCCGCGGATCTTGATCGAATCGAGCAATTGTGGGATGATCTTGAAAGATCATAATATTGAAAGACATTCGTGATCACGATCTTCTACATATCTCATTTCATGAATTACATCAATATTGATGACTGAGTGAAATGGGGAGTCACTCGGAACACCTTCCAACTTTATGAGGATTCCATGCCAGGTCGTGTCATGGCTGTTATTCGGGCGATAGGTAATCCAACACTTTATTAGGTATAAATCCGATTAAAGTGGCTAGTCACTGTATGTTCCTGTTCATCTTAGACGAAGGTCACATGATTTTTATCGCTCAATGATTCGTCCTTTTCCTTCACCTAACAAGGATTAATAAGTGACGAAATGACGACTTCGAGCAATATAAGTAGTTGTATGTTGTTGTAATTCAAAGTGTACATTGCATAACCTAACTGACAGCAAAACAATAAACAGTTATGTCAGTTTTAGGACATGAACAAAGGACAGGACAAGCCTCTCCAATAGTAGATACAGCTTGACACATTTAGAAAAAGAGGCTTCTTCTTCTCTATCACTGCGTGATATCTGTATATTACCATGTATCTGTAATCAGAGGCTGCCTTTCCTGCCACCATTATGATCGTAACCATAAACTATACAGGATTGCTGGAATATTAATTAGCCTTTCTATCCTCTTAAGTGCTGCACGTTAATCAGTTTGTTTCACTGTATCTGAAACATTTAATGGCACACTTGAGCTCGGCTTCGGATTCTTACTAGTACGATAACTATCATAAAATAGGCTTAATGTGTTTTTAACAATTTTGTGTTGAAAACATCACCACAGATGAACTTGTTAGAATAATAAGGCATTCTTTTCTTCATTAATATTTTGCTCTCTCACGTCTTTAAAAAGATTCTGGTAGAGACGATTGGCTTGGACTCCACACATTTTGACCATTGTGTTAACTTTTCCCGACTTCACAGATTACGGCTGTTGGTGTAAACGAGTTTGGAGCAGCGCCCTAAGGCTTGTATCGCGTGCAAGGCCGTGATGCCCGTTAGTCCCAAGCTCGGGGTTCGATAATAACACCGACATGTTTTGGCTAAATAGTAGAGTTTGACATGAGGTAGTAGTTTTGTTGTGCCCTTGGCCCTGGGGAACGCAGCCATAAACGGTCTGCTCATCACACTCTCTCCCTTCACCATGCCGACTATTATCATCTTCACTTTTTTTGTAGCTGCCGTATTGCTGGTGCCTGACAGTCAGCCGTATTCTTCGGCTAGCACAGTTTAAGTCTCGCCGACTAAGATTTCTATCTGAGCAACGCGTTGATGATACATTATAATTTACTCATGCATATATATTGTGTTGTAATGAGTCCAGACAGGTAATTATGTTTCTTCGAACTCTCTACAGTGATACGGGTGTTACAGGGGTGATACGTGTTTGTAATAGTAACGTCTACAACTTCTTTGATGCCACAAATTTAAGGAGAGCGCGATTTCTCTCAGGTGGTCGCAAGACTGAAT
Organism: Limulus polyphemus; assembly: GCF_000517525.1. Lineage (NCBI taxonomy): Eukaryota > Metazoa > Arthropoda > Merostomata > Xiphosura > Limulidae > Limulus > Limulus polyphemus. Next base: position 147,775 of record NW_013667447.1, read on the forward strand.
TCATTTCTTTCTTGTTCCAAATACTCAGGACTGCTATTTGAAGAATGCTAAATCTAAAATACCGTTCTTGTAAGTAGAAATGTGCCTTCGTTACAAAAGCGTGGTATTTGCTGTTCATAATTTGTTAGGTTTTGTTGTTGTTTTCGTGAAACAAATAAATTTATGAATTCAAATTAATTTTATATGTTTTGATTATACAAATGATCAGCCCCCCCCCCCCAGTGGCACAGCGGTATGTGGGCAAAGTACAGATAGCCCATTGTATAGCTTTGTGCTTAATTACAAACAAACATACAAATGATAAAGGACATTGATGTTGATGAAGGTTAGACACTGCGATGAATGTTATCGACGTGAACATCATATCAGAATGGCAATAAACAACGAATAAAAACTCGGTTAGTGTTTATTTCCCGTAAGTAAATTTTTAGTCGCAATAAGTTTGTTTGTTTGTCGTTATGCACAAAGCTACACAGTGGGCTATCTGTGCTCTGCCCACAGTGCTCGGTCTTATGAACATCAAAAATTCACGCGTATTTGCGTGATTGAGATTTTGATTTGATATATTTTCACGTGTTTTTAGTTGTGAGATTTTATATCTTCACGCGTTTTTAGTTGTGAGATTTTATATCTTCACGTGTTTTCACGTGAGATTTTCTGTTGTATAGTACATTTTTGCGTGTTTCAGTACGTAAAATTTTTAGTTATCATTATGTGCATTTCCGTGTATTTTCTTAGGTGAGACAGTGAGCTGTTGTTCTGTACCTTTCCGCGTATTTCCATAAAGTGAGGTTTTGGGTCATCATCCTTTAATTTTCCGTGTATTTTCCTGGGTGAGACATTGAGCTTCGTTCTATATGTCTCTGTGTATCGATATGCTAAATATGTTTGACTGTTTCATTAAATGTGTTTGAAAATGTGTCATCCCCTCAAACGATAATTTTTTAAACAATATATATTACGTTAATTGCACATGAAATTTTTGATGGAATATAATGTTAAATTTCTTAGTAATTGTAGCAGAGTAAAAATTTTAACTTGTTACGCCGAGATATCGCCCTCGTTCATAAATTATTTTCTCTGCTACAGTTTCGCTTTATATTAATTCCATTCAAATAACTCATGTGTAATTAATTGAAACTTTTTCAAACTTGTTTCTAAACGCTGGCAAAAAGTATATTTATTAGACGCCAGAGGCGACTAAAACAAACATTTGATTACATTGAACTCAAAACTTTCAAGCAGATTGAGTAAAATAGTCAAAAGTATGGTTAACATGTTACCACAGGCAATTTGTGATTTCTTGGGTGTGATTTTGTGCTGTCATTCTACATATTTAAATGACACTTAATTTGGTAAGTACAATTTCTTTCAAACATACGTGATACGTTAGGATAGTAAAATTCGCGTTCGCAGACAAATTATTGAGATACTAAACCGGTCAGTTACCTTTGCTAAATATCATATATTTGGATTTGTATTCCTGATTATGTCTAAAGCCAAATTAAAGGCAGTTCCTTAAAAAGATAAGTTAGTCAAGACATACCTTTTTTCATTAGGTATGACTTTTGAATGAAAATATAACTTGTTTTAAATAAGCAGAACAATAAGGTCTGTTGTCGTTTCTCAAGAAGGCTGTCAAGTTATTTCTTCTCTTCTTTTCAATCTGTCGTTATTTTGTTGTTGTTGTTTTTTGTAATAATGCTAAGACATAGGATCTAGATGAAACGTTTGTTACTGACAATAAATAATTTACTTTTTATGTGCATAATTAATTAAAAACACGATAATATATCATATTTTATTGACATAGTTTTCTGCTGTAATGTTTCTCTAAGCCTAGAGACATGCAATAATATAAAGTTGAGGTCTTTAATGGACGTTTAGAGCGGCTTTGACATAGATATCTTTTAGAAAAAAATGTCTTTGCAAAATTACTAGAGATGTAAATATATGACTTAATCCCCCAGAAACACAGAAAAGAAACATGCGATTACAGTAATATTTATTATTTTAATCTCCACTAAAGGTGTAGAATAGTTACTCTCCTAAATTGCTTTTGGAGGAATATAAATGAATGAACGAAGATGATACCGGAATATAATAACAACATTTCTTCCAGAAAGGCAAATTCTTGTGAGTTCACAACAAAGTTCTAAACTTTTCCAATTGAAGTAATTAATTTTTTTTTATTTTACAGAGGATGATACGAAACGTTGCGTAACAAGTGCCAGCAATTTTTAAACTTATTAATAACTGGGTTAATAATATCACTTTCTACTATAAAGTTAATAAGAAAATGTAAACCTAAAGTCTGGGGTCAAAAGTTTAAAATTCAATATTTGAGATTTACAAATTTGAGCTGCATTTTTTTCTAGTTTGTTTGAAGTTAAGGACAAAGCTACACAATGGACTATCTGTGCTCTGCCCACCACGGGTATCGAAACCAGGTTTCTAGCGTTGTAAGTCCGCAGACATACCGCTGTGGCATTAGGGGGCTTTTTTCTACTTAAAAATATCATAAAGTTTTTGGGAAAATTGTTTGTGAACCCTCAAGAAGCTGCTTTCTGGAAAAAGTTTCATTATTAGATCCTGGTATTATCTTCGTTTGTTCATTTAGATTCATTCTAAAAGGCAATTTAGAAGACTGACTATTCCACAACATTAGTTAACATTTAAACAACAAATATTATTGTAACTGAATGTTTGTTTTTTCCTGTGTTTCTGGGGGCTTAAGTGATATATTTACATTTTTAGTAATTTTACAAAGACATTTCTTCTAAAGGATATCTTGGTTATATTAAAATTACCACTCTAAGTTTTATCGGTAGGAATTATTTTTGAAATGTTAATGGAAAAACAAATTATGATTTTTTTTCTTTAAAAATCGAGCATTTCGTCAACAGTCATGAAACACACTTAACAATTACTCCGCTGAACCTAAAACCTTAAATCTGAAAATGTAAATAAATTCCCAGTTAATTTCACAGATTCTTAATTCCTAAAAAAAATTCATTCATGTCTATTACAGATGGTTTACTAGGTTATATCAAAATAAACACAGTCCATATGAAGTCGCGGTGAAACTACATGTATCAGAACTACATTTTGACATTGTATGGCGTTTTATAGATTTAGTGTTATCCCACAGAAACTTGATCGTTCTTGTAAAGGGTATGTAACACAGCTTTTTTCGACGCAAAATACCATACACTTGGACCATAAAAATGCATTTAGATCGGGAATTTCGAAGATAGAGATATCCTTCTACTTAATAGCATTAGAAACAAATGAGTGTGGATCAACTAGAGGCACTAGGACCATTCAAAAAAAGATTTGCAATAAGTCTTACTTCAGTCTTCTGACAAGTGATGATCCACAAATACAAAGGTCAGTAGCAAAAGCTATCCAGACAACAAACAATTTCCAACGTGATCTCCATCTCGTGGAGACAAGTTTCTTCTGCGAAATATCTGTTAAACCGTCACAACTTGCATTTATTCTATTTCATACGAAAACATACTTATCAAGTCATCTATGGATTTCTGCGCGATCAGACCGCTGAAACGAGAGATGGGAAACCACCATTTTCGTACATTATCTGACTTATGGAAAGCAAGCAAAACAATGTGGTATCCTTTGAACATTACAACTTTACGATGGAGCCATTTGGCAAAGGAAACTACTCTATAGAGCTATTGTCAAGATACACAGTCGTCAGATAGAGCATGACCTGACATGGACTGTAACGACGTGGTGAGACTGCAAAAGCATTTAAATATATAATGTACTCAATCGCTTTACTTGCATTTAAACATTGAACAACACTTCTAGACACACATTGAATGATTTCATTATTAATAACCTGTAGTGTTATAGCATGTCCTAATACCATGTTCACAAAGCTTTAGTGTATTCAAAGGCGCTTAAAAGATTCGGGGCTCGGGCCCATAGGCGCGAGAATTTTTGGCCTTTCAGTATGATATCGATCATGGTTTTCTTTTCTGATTTTTCAAGACACCAACTGAGGATTCGGGGCACGAGCCTCCCGTCTGGTGCCTAGCTATGCCTCTGAATAGAATAAACAATATATATATAGTAATACTGCAAACTGACTTGCATATGTTTAATATTTCCAAAACTTTCTGAATTAACAATCAATAAAACTGTTTTTATATCTTCTGAGCTTAGATTTTATTAGAAATTATTTAGTCTGTAACCGTTTCAACAGTCGTGTCGAAAACAAAAATAAAGTTCTTAAAATCTATTCTTTTTACAAACGTAGTATTATTTTCTATGCTTTTCAAACTTTCATATCTTGTATATTTTGAATTAAAACTGTCGTACCCATATGTGTAAGTAAGATCAGTGTATGAAATGTTCGGTATAAAAACAGGTTTGTTAAATTAATTCAAACAACCTGAAATACTACTGCTCTACACTGTAGAACCTCAATTTTTATGGCACCGTTTATCGAAACAAAGAAAGCTGGTGTGATGCCGATAATATTATGTACACATACCAGACAGATTTAGTTAGTTAACTTTGTTAATTGGCAGGTGCCTATGATATGAATGACAGCTATGTAATTTGGACTCCGTACACGATGATGTCATAGCTCATTTAACCGAAAGGAGGAGAAGGTTAGAGATTTCCTAATGATAACAGTTTGTTTGTTGATTACAAGTAATTATGATAGGATTGCGTTTGGACAGAATAAAGTAAGGCTTATGTGTCTAATCGTGACTTGACGTCACCTGCTCAGTCCAGATTCCGTGATGACTTCGTGAGTCACTTATTTTGAGTATCAGTTCTGAGATCCTGATAATGAAATGCTAAAATTCAGGGAGAAAAAACACCGCTAACCCCAGAATAATGTGGTTATTGTGTGTGCGCGCACACACACACAATTGAATATTATCATTATTATTGCTTGTTTATTTGTTACGAAATTACTCGCGAAGTTACACAAGAGCTATCTGTGCTTATCCATCCCTAATTTTGAACTAATAGGCTAGAAAGAGAATCAGCACTCACTACCAACTCTTAGGCTACTCTGATGTGATCGAATAGTGAGATATGACTGTCACTCGTATAGCGCACCCACAGGCCTAAAGTGCAGAGCACTGCAGCAACAGGTCGCAAACCATGAATCGTAGAACTTAAAGTCTGAACACAATAATCACTAAGCCATGTCTGGCCCATCCGTTATTATAAACCAGGTTTATAAACAAATATTACTAGCCTGTTTCAAAGAATCCCCGTCCCACTAAATATGCTCGCCCTTTCAGCCGTGGGAGCGTTATAATGTGACGTTTAATCCCTCTATTCGTTGGTAAAAGAGTAGCCCAAGAGTTGGTGGTTGGTGGTGATGACTAGCTGTCTTCTCTATAGTCTAGCACTGTTAAATTAGGGAGTGCTAGCGCAGATATTCCTCGAGTAGCTTTGCGCGAAATTCAGATCAAACCTTTTTTTTCTGTTCAAATATCAATGAAATATCCTATGCATCTTTTAATACTTCGTCCAAATTCTTTAATAATTACCACTCTAGAAAATTGCATTTTGTACTTTGTTTTAGATTTTAAGGTTGGTAATATGAAGAGCGAAATTTGAGAAGATTAAATCTCTTATTTTTTATATTACTTTGAGTTTAACAAAACAGTTTGTAAGCTATACATTTCTTAACTTTTAGTAATTTAGTCCACATAGCAAAGATTGGTTGGACTGTATCATTCATTTTCCGGCTATGTTTTAAACCAGGGGATCTCAAAGTTTAGTTTGAGCCCCCCTCCTCCTAGACCTTAGATATTCTGGTTGAGGAATGGTTTAATAAAAAATAGCCACTCTTAGTTATCTTACTTTCATTGCTATTTGTTATTTGAAAAAAACATCTTGACCGTAAACAACATCACGTAGTAATATTTATTACAACCTAAAAAATACTTGCTGAAAATACTGCTTTGTCCAGTTTCAAGGAATTTTTAAAAAGAATATTTCTTCAGGTCCTGAGACCCCTCAGACCCGTTCACGGACCCCACTCTGAGAATCACTAAACCATAAATAAGTCATTTCATGGAGCTCTAAAGCGTTTAATATGATATCCATTCAGAATTATTGTTCCATTTCCTTCTTACTTCCGGTCACACTGTACGTTTATTTATAAACATTAATGTTTACTTGGTGTTTGTTAAGGTGAAGTCACCTCTTTAAATTCCTGTTCCAGTAGCACCAAATAATGTGGTCTGTGACTACAGCAGTGCGAACCAGCTTTTGTGGGATGTGTGGAGAAGACAGACATTGAGAAAAACTCGGTGTTAGCTTCAGACCTCTATTCTTCATTAGCATGGTTGCCAATAGACGCCGTGAAATAGAACTCTTCTCGCAATGAAAGCGTTTAAAATCTATTTTAGTGTATCTTGCCAACATCAGACTTAGGGATTTATGCTTGTAATCTCAAGCCCCCTGCTGTCGTTACCGTGGAATTAGCAGGGTACGACTAAGAAGAAAGTCACGTGTGTGAATGAAACATGTTTAACTCCGCGCGTGTTGTGAACGAGCCGCGCTAATCATCGCCACGCGGTATGGCGCAGTGAAACTGATGAACGTCATAGTCTCCCTCAATTTAATCCGACAGGTTGCACTACTAAAGAAGAGAGAGACTTTCCCGTCATATTTATGTAACTTTCTTGGGCTGGCCATTGAAAAATGATTTAAGAACTCTGCCCAACTTTGACTAAAATGCATACATTCATTTATTTTCAAACTTAATGCGCCATCTATCATCAGACAGGGCGGAAGACATAACATTTAAAAGAGCACATTTTAGTTTTCTTTCAATTATTTCATTAATTAATTTTTAATTGATTCTTATGGGATAGACCGATACATAACCACAGAAGTAAAGTATTTTAGATACAGTGTGAAGTTAACAACTCTTGTATATGGTTGAGAGTAGATTTCACAAATCATTCCTAGAAAAACAAATGAGTCTTTTTTGTTGTTGTTGTTGTTGTTGATATTATGAGGCTCGAGGCCGCTTACTGTCTTCGGGGCACCTTAGACGCTCATGCATTATCGGTGACTCTCGGGCGGATATACCAGGTGGTACCCATCTCCTCTCCAGGTAGCCGTCCCTAATTTAGCAATGTAAAACTAGAGGGAAGACAGCTAGTCAACACCACCCACCGCCAACTCTTGGGCTACTCTTGTACAAACGAGTAGTGGGATGGCTCTTCAATTTATAACACTCCCATGGCTGAAAGGGTGAGCATATTCGGCGACAGGGATTTGAACTCGAGTGCCCTAATCATCAGGCAATACCAGGCCTACATATGAGTCTACTTGCAAATACTTTTCTGCTCATTTAGATTTCGCTGGATTCAAAAGTTGACGTTTCAGAACTCCGTGGAAACGTGTTCGATAAATGACTGTAATTATATTAAAATATAAAATATCATCTATTCAAAATATTGCATAAACATGCTGATATGTTATTTAATAGATTGTGAGATAACTGAAGTTAGAGTACGATTCAGTTACCTTAGAAATTATTGAGAGTGTGGAGTGATGTACTCTTCGCCATTACAATATATATATTTCATTTTGTAGATTTTCAATATTGACAGCAAGTTTTATGACAACATCGTGAACGTGCAATAAGGATAAAACTAATTTGTTTATAGAAAATTTAAATATTAGGAGTTGTCATAACATCTTTACTCGTGCTTCTAATAGGAAAGGAATAAAAATAACTCTTTTAAAGATTCTTGATTATTCTATTTTAACTGTGATTTAGAATAAATTTGTTTGAAGGGATTATTATAATATGTTTAGGTTAGCTTCACTACTATCGCAAAAGTTGTACACCCAAAGTTTATATTATCCGGAACATCCGACAGCACAAGCGGGGATTGTAAAGGACTTGGTTTTGAAACCGAAAAAAAATATTAGAAATATGAACGTTTAACAGAATTATAATTACTTATAGTAGGTCATAAGCGGAATATTTCTAAAGAATGATACCTTATGTTAATATTTTGTTGAGGTAACTTCTGATCTACGCTTGTTCTCTTCAGTCTCGTGAGGACAATGGTTTTTGCCTTCCTAAATCCGAGGATGAATAAGATTATCATAAACTGCAGAAAAACTACAAATGTGGCGAACACTATGAATTCAAAAATGTCAAGATAAAGTGATCTGACTCGATATCAATAAGATTATTATACCATAGACAAAACAGAGAACTATAGCAGATAAGAGAAAACCTATATATTTACTATAGGCAAAACAGAGAACTGGGAAGTAAAAAATCCACAAGATTTGCTATATAAAAACAGAGAAGTAGGAGGTAAAAAGTCCTTAAAGATTGACATAGTCTCTCTGCTAATGATAGTAGACCTTTGGTGATCTTGGAAAGTGTTTGCTGATTTTCGCGTAGAGCTACTCGAGGAGTATTTGTTTGTTTGTTGATTTTCGCGTAGAAGCTACTCGAGGGCTATCTGTTTGTTTGTTGATTTTCACGTAGAAGCTACTCGAGGGCTATCTGCACAAGCCGTCGCTTACATGTCAGTGACAGACTAGAGGGATGGCAGTTAGTCAACACCATCCACCACCAATTCGTAGACTATTTTAATCGAATAGTGGGATTGACTTTCACATTATAACGCCACCAAGGCTGAAAGGGCGAGCATGTTCGGTGATAGGATTTAAGCCCGCGACCCGCTGATTGCGAGTCAAGCGCCCTAACCACCAGGCCATAGTGGGCCCCAGAAAGAAAAAAAAAGGGTCAAAAATTGTAATGATGTTTTAATAGGTAATTTGTTAATAGTGTGCAAGACTTCATATGTTCTGACGTATAACGATTATTAACGCAATCGGAAATTGAGTTGACTGAAGGAGCATCATTTTCGGCATTGACTGCTACTTTGTCTTAAGTCCAGCTAGCGAATAGAGTTTCCATAGCTTACAGCTGTAGTTTGTCGGTGTATGTTCTTCTGTTTCAAAACCAATGTAACTCACACTTAAGCTGATATAACCGTCGGACATTGAGCTAAGTGGTGCCTATGCAGGTATGTCGATACCATAACGAAACACAGTCTTTGTTAGTTAGATGAAGCATCGAGGCATAGTGTGGCCTGGTGATTAAGGCGCTCGACTCGCAATCTGAGGGTCGCAGGTTCGAATCCCCGTCACCGAAAATGTTCGCTTTTTCAACC
>NW_013667447.1:157780-161135 GCF_000517525.1 Limulus polyphemus
TTAGATGTACACAAATATCTCCTAAAAGATTATCTCAACACAGGTACTCATTCATTTCAACACATGTGCTCACCCACCTTAACTTAGATGTACACAAATATCTCCTAAAAGATTATCTCAACACAGGTACTCATTCATTTCAACACATGTGCTCACCCATCTTAACTTAGATGTACACAAATATCTCCTAAAAGATTATCTCAACACAGGTACTCATTCATCTCAACACGGGTACCCGCCCATCTTAACTTAGCTATACACAAATATTTTCACACAGATACTCAACCATCTTAACACAGATATATACAGATACCCGTCTAAACTCAAATATGCACAAATAATCATCTATGCACACGATAATATGCTGATACTCAATTGAATCGCAAATAAACTTCAATTACCACAAAGGACCAGTCGTAACTCAGATAATCAAAACTACTTCTTTATACACAACACACTATCATTCACACGTAGTAACCCACTTACTTATACCCGCCTATTTACGTGTGGCAACCCACTGTCGCAAATATTTATCTATCACACATTGATATCGACGGAAGGAAACCCCATCTTAATATAACACATCCATACACCCCCCAGCCAATCAAATGCCTACACGCCAGCATTCACCTCTCACACATTCATATCTTCCTGCTTCTACGGAAAGAAATTCCATCTTAATTAAAACATTAAAACCCACAACCAATCAAATGCCCACACGCCAACATTCATTCATTTACAATTACATAATTAATCAGTAACATAGAAATATCCAGGATAATCCGTTGACACAACATTGGTATTTAATATACAACCCACGAGTTTTTCTAATCTGTTCACCCAAATACATTCCAAGCCTGAAGAAAGAAACGACCTGGGGTAATCACGTGGTGTTTAAATATTAATATGCCAATACGTTTCAGCAGATAGTATCTGATGTTCATCTGCTTGTTTTGTTCTAAACTCGTGTTTCACTTCAATTCGCGGGAAGAGCGTGGTATGGTAATCAGCCAAAATGATAATTATAATGCGTGAAGTTGAAATATAATTCAACTAGCTGTGCCATAACTTTATATTAAAATATGAACCTGACATTAAATTATTCAGAGAAATTTATTTTTATAATCTCTAAGACAGATAAAGTCGTTGAAAGCTTGAATTCATTGTCCACGAATAAGATTAATGTTTAATCCCATTGACAGAAGTAGCGAGAGTTATTAATTATCGTACTGGTAAACAGAAAATCTCGTTCTGAGAAAGGCGCAGTTAAACTTGAGGGTGGACATCATCTACCTCTTTCCAATCAAACTTCTGACCTTCCCAAAGATAAACTACTGAAAAACCGGAGACAGAGTTTTTCATTTTTTTTTTTTTTTAGAAAGTATTTCTTTCATCGTGTGCGTGCGTTGGCTTTACTATAACTCCGGGCGTTCCCTGCCGCCCTTAGTTTCTTGACATACCGCTCTTCCCGTATCTGACAGCCATTTTAAGATATTTAGTGAAGGCAAATGTAGCTGCCTGCAGAGCAATCGGAAGGCTGGCAGCTACCAGCGGGGCACCAATTATTGTATACGCGGCTGTTGTCACCGAGATATCCTTCGATCGACGGATCTCTTGTTCACGGCTTCACGAGCCGCAGTTTCCCGAGGTTTCTCAGTCTGGTAGAGTAACCGTTGACACAAGCAATCTGCCGAAGATTCTTCACTTGTTCTTCAGTGGAGTAATTATTTCTGTATTCGGCGATTTTGCTAATAATCAGATATTTGGAATGATAACAGCCCTTTAGTGAAAAGCATAACATTAAATTAGTACCGGTAGCGAATTGCTGATTAAGCCTAACTATGATAGCTTAAGTAGGGTATCACTACATATGATACCCTACTTAAGTCACCCAGGCCTGTACGCAGAATGTTTGAAAAGGGGGTTCTAAATTGTGAGATCAAAAGCCAACACATATTGTGCAAAGCATGCTAATACTACGGGGGTCTGGGGACATGCGACTATCTCAAGCCAAAAAATGCTAATACTTCATCAGAAGATTGTAGACTATGTAGAAAATGTTAAATACCATAAGCAGCTGCGTTGTAACTATATAAACATAATTTTGTTTTACATCACAAAAATAGGGGTTCGGATCTTTGACGCCGTTTTCAAATCTAAATCTGATCGCTTATGAAAGATACGTTGTAATATATTATTGCAATCCTCATATTATTTCTTATGGAACAGTTGCTGTACTCAACATTGTTCTACCTTTAGAACTAAGAGGGAGGAAAGTAGGGAAAGCAAGATGTTTTCTTCACTAGTAGAGGCAAGTAACGCACTACCTCAAGGTCGTGTGTTAGAAAGTGTCAGGTCTTTGTTATATGTAAGTAACGAGTAGGGTTAGGTTGAACGAAACACGCTATTTACAATTTAACGATATGTGATGAGAACGAATAAGTAAGTAAGTGTAGCACGTACTATCTATTTATATAATATCATCCACTTGATTGATTGAAGTCGATAAAGATGCTACTCTCATGCTGGAATGTTTGAAGAGGTATGATGCAAAACCTTTAAGAGCCTTGTTGGAAAAATTTAATGTCAACCTAAAGTACAAACGAGTCGCAACATTATAAACGATCATATTTTATCATTCCTTTGAGTCAAGTTAACAACGCTAGCTAACAGCTTTTTTGTTTGCTCGTTCGTTGTTAAGCCCAAAGCTACACGATGGGCTCTCTGTGCTGTGCCCACCGCGGGTATAAACTTTTATACAAACCGAAAATGGTAGCAATAATATAAACTTTTACACAAACCTCCTTTATGTACATGTATAAAGCTGTATATTTAAGTAAAGTATTTAAATAATACTGGTATTTTTTGTGTAGCCTACTCCTTGTTTTCAAAATAACAGGATTCATTGGAAGTATATTGAAATACCACACCAAAACTTCAGCCTAACTAATTCTTCCGCTATATAATTCATATTACATTAAGAAATAACATAGATCAGTACTTAATTTCAAGGTGAGTTGTGGGAGATAACATTTTTCAAGCTATTGTTTCGACTGGAACTAAACGGAGTAATGAAGTTGGACTGGAACTGAAAGGAGTAATGTAGTTGGAGTGGACTTGAAAGGAGTGGTGAAGTTGGAGTGGAACTGAACGGAGTAATGATGTTGGAGTGGACTTGAAAGGAGTGGTGAAGTTGGACTGGAGCTGAAAGTATTAATGTGGTTGGATTGGAGCTGAAAGGAGTAATGAAGTTGGATTGGACTTGAAAGGAGTGATGAAGTTGGACTGGAGCTGAAAGTATAATGTGGTGGATTGGAGCTGAAAGGAGTAATGAAGTTGGATTGGACTTGAAAGG
>NW_013667447.1:162135-195857 GCF_000517525.1 Limulus polyphemus
GCTGAAAGTATTAATGTGGTTGGACTGGAGCTGAAAGGAGTAATGAAGTTGGATTGGACTTGAAAGGAGAGATGAAGTTGGACTGGAGATGAAAGTATTAATGTGGTTGGACTGGAGCTGAAAGGAGTAATGAAGTTGGATTGGACTTGAAAGGAGTGATGAAGTTGGACTGGAGATGAAAGTATTAATGTGGTTGGACTGGAGCTGAAAGGAGTAATGAAGTTGGACTACATTAATCAACTGGCAGTGCAATCAACGCAGTCTTAAAACTAATCATAGCATTTCTGCCTTTACGTAAAAAAATCCTAAACAGGTTCCAGATCTTAGATTTAACAAGATACAGTAGAAATGATACTAGTTACTATCACATGTATTTCTATTTCAGTTGTTTTCATTGTTCCTGGCAAAATACAAGGAAAATTATACTTGTATATATTAAAGAGTCGTGGAGTGATTTGTATTTATCCTATTTCATATTTATAGGAAAACGCTTCAAGAAAATCTGTTTAGCTATAAACAGCGAGCTAGAATATTGAAACAGCGCGTTATAACAATGCGTTTTTATTAACCTAGTTTTATCTATGTTAGTAATGAAAAACTGAGCGAAACAACGACTGTCTTGAGTGAGGTAATTATACCGCTTCATACGGTTATTGATTTTGTATTAAATATTAATATTTCTAATAAGCATACAAAGTGAAATTGAAGAGGGCGTACGAATGCGTCGAACTATAGATTCTCTAATTTCAATTATTCTGATAGTTTGTTCCATTTACTTTGGTTTTTAACTAACTGCTGCACACAATATTGTGTTACTTTAGCGTTTCTAATGTTATTAAAATCAACATCAGATGAAATAAACGTGTAATCATTACATCAACATTCCAGATGGGCACAAAATACCAGATGTTTGTTGAATTTCGCGCAAAACCACTCGAGAACTACCTGTCCCTAATTTTGAGGTAGTAGACTAGGGGAAAGGCAGCTAGTCAACACCACGCACCGCCAACTCTTAGATTACTCTTTACTAACAACAAGTGACTTTGACCGTCGCATTATAACGCCCTCACGGCTGAAAGAGCGAATATGTTTGGTAAAGGGTTCGAACCCACGACCCGCAAATTACGAGTCGAGTGTCCAAATCACCAGATAATACCAGACCAGATAAGTGATAACCAGTAATCAGCTATCACTAGGACAGCTTGTTTTTTTCTGATACGCAAATATAGAAAAATGAAAGAAAATGGTTAATGCCCAAAACGGAACGCTAACGTTTTCAAATTAACACTGGAGTTAATAACTGTACAAACAACAGATAAAAGCTTTACATTTCAAACAGTAGGAAGAAAATTAGTGTCTAAAAAAAGGGAGTTAATATTAACGAAATAACAATGGGAAGGCAACATTTTAAAATACGGCAGATAATGTAATACTATAAACAAATAACAAATAACGTTTTATAATATAGCACTTAAAATATAACGTTGATGGAATAACTGCAAAATGTTAACATTTAATATTTAAAACTAACATTTAAAATGTTAACCTTTATGCAGTCTACATAATATTCTGCTTTCTTCTATTTTTTTCTATAGCATTTTTATTTAATATAGTCAAAGAATAAAAAACTAGGTAGAATAATTAAACAATAATTTATTATAGTCAAAAAATAAAAAACTAGGTAGAATAATTAAACAATAATTTTAATATAGTCAAAGAATAAAAAACTAGGTAGAATAATTAAACAATAATTTTAATATAGTCAAAGAATAAAAACTAGGTAGAATAATTAAACAATAATTTTAATATAGTCAAAGAATAAAAAACTAGGTAGAATAATTAAACAATAATTTTGATATAGTCAAAGAATAAAAATCTAGGTATAATAATTAAACAATAATTTTAATATAGTCAAAGAATAAAAAACTAGGTAGAATAATTAAATAACTTTAATACAATCGAAGAAATTCCAAAAAATAAGTAGAACAATTGAACAATAAATTTAATAAAGTCAGAAAAGAAAAAAAAGTAAAACGATTAAACACTAACTTCAATACAATAAAACAACTATGTAAAACGATTAATGTGTTTTATAGCAAAGATCACATCGCGCTCCACCGAAGGGAATTGAACCTCTATTTTTAACGTTGTAAATCCGTAGATCTACCGCTGTTTCACCGGGGAACAGAACGCTTAAACACTAACAATAATTTTAATAAAATAAAATAAAAATAAACGAACAAATTACTACTCGAAGAGAAAAAATGTTACTTCATCTTTAGTGAATTTAGAAACATAAGCAGCAGTTACAAATTGATTTATAACACAAAAATTTAAAAAAATAAAGCGTAATGTAAAAGCAGTAAAATAGTCCAATCTGATCTGTCACTAGTTATAACACACTGTCCAAAAGCACGTGTTAATATAATGCACGTTCACAACGAGTTATAAAACATATTGTAGATAAAACATTAAAATACTTTTTTCCATATAATAAAGTATCTGAAAAACACCTGAAAACTATATAAAAGGAGGGAATATATGTGTTAAAGGTATAGATATTTTTTCTTGAGAATGCACAAAGTGCCTCTGTTTTCACAAACTTTACACATGAAGCAAGTAACTCGTGTTTACTGATATAAAGAGTATAGATTGATTTTATCAACAGAAATTTGATTGATAATCTAAGTGTGCTTTTTATCATCTATATTGTAAAATTCATGGATACTGGTTATAATTTTAAAATGCTGAAAATTTAAGACTAAGATTAAAATCACTCCATGCTCTAAGTCCAACCAATGCTTATTAGTGACTGTTTTGATCCACCGTGATGCGGTCGTTTCCAAGTATAGAAGAAACACTACCCAAATCATTCACTTTTTGTGTGTGTGTTGTTATGTGGCGCTGGTTGACTCTATGGTAGAGCTCTGGATGTTGAAGCTGACGAGCTAAGTTTGAAGCCGTCAGATACCACAAAACATTCAACCCAATTTAAATTGTGGGAGCCTTATAAGAATTAGCAGTCAACCCATTATCGTGGACGGTGGTAAGGTGCTGTTCACTGGCCGCAAAAAAAGGGGGGGCGGTAACAACGAGCAATAGCAGCTTTGCTACAGATGCAAATACTTTTGGTGTTGTTTTAAAATAACAAAACGACTATTTTATAAAAATTCATTAAGTGCTGTTTAATATTTACTCAGTAGAGGGCGTTTTGAAACTTACAGAACTATCCAGCTTATTCTTTCTACATTAAGGTTAAAGTGGCATGTTAAGTTTAGGTATTTTATTAAACTTTTGAGTGTTATAAAGCAATTCTGAAACACTGCTATATATTTCAAAGGTATTGAAAATTAGCGAAAGACATTCTTATATTTTATAAAGCACTAATCTATTTGCCGATTCTGTAATTTTATTTCAAATTGCTTTCCTTCTTACATTGCATTTTTTATAATTCTATAGGTGTTAGTGTTTTCGTTTTAATTGTTAGGTAACCTGTGCTGGAGGGTAGCAATTGTAAAGCTACGAAACCGGTTCCTCAAATATGTGGCAGAGGAATGTTTGAGAACAAATAGGTATAATAAATAAGGTAACAAATAAATGTTACATGTTCTGAAGCATTTTTCATTGCTTTTTTATTTTTTGAGAAGGCTCATTGGAGTGAACTTATTTATTTTCGACTTTTATACATATAAGTTAATAGAGCGACGTGTGTCTGGCTCTTGTTTTAGCATGAAGCTCTTCTGGTGGACACGACGGTGTGTGTGTGTGTCTTTTGTGTGGATGTTTTTGTTGCATGAAACCCTTCTGCTAAACATGAAAGTCTGTGTGTTTTTATGGCGCAAAACCCTTCTGGTAGACACGACGGCCTTCGTGTTGCTGTTGCATGAAGTTGAGGGTAAACATGACAACCTTTGTGTTGCTCTTGCATGAAGCTCATTTGATAGATATGATGATAGTCTGTGTGTTGTTGTTGCCTTAAGCTCTGATGGTAAACATGAGAGTGAGTGATGTTGTTGACTTAAGTTCTGCTGGTGGACATGAGATTGTGTGTTGTTGTTATTGCCTTAAGCTCTGATGGTAGACATGAGAATGAGTATTGTCGTTGTCTTAAGCTCTGATGGTAGACATGAGAATGAGTATTGTCGTTGTCTTAAGCTCTGATGGTAGACATGAGAATGAGTATTGTCGTTGCCTTAAGCTCTGATGATTGACATGAGAATGAGTATTGTCGTTGTCTTAAGCTCTGATGGTAGACATGGGAGTGAGTGTTGTTATAAGCTCTGATGGTAGACATGAGATTGTGAGTTTGTGTTACCTTAAACTCTAATGATAGACATGAGATTGCGTATGTTTTGTTTTCGAAACAAAATGACATGATAACGCTAATAACACTGGTAAGAAAATGAACTGATTTTATCCAAAAACGCAAAGTATTTCAAGGGTCAATTATAAAACACATGTATTTGCTGCAGTTAGTAAAATCTGACTAGAAAAAGTTTTGTAATTAAGTTTATTTGTATAACAAACATGAAAGTTAGAGGGGGTAAAGTTAAACAAATGAAAAGACTGAGTAGAGAAAGTAACAATGGAGTATAAATACCATGACGACACAGATTGTATAAATCCAAAAAAAAAACTTAAATAAGTAGAGAATTAATGTACGTTAGAATAGAAAGAAAAAAAAGGTTGAAAGACTGGACAAATTACGTCCTTTAGAAAGTGTACAGTGTCTAGTCGCTCTAGTGTATTTGCCTACTGTGCCTAAAATGTTCGCATCAACTCGGCGTTCAGCAGGGCCGACCTGTAGAATTAACACAGAGGTCGCCAGTGTCAGAAACTCTATTCATCATAACCAGGAGTACAGCCGCGATTGGCCGCGGAGAAACCCTAAGGACTTCAACGAAGCTGCACGCCTCAATTAGTCACAGCGAGGGGCGGGCCCACGAGCCATCAACTGTGAGTTCCCCGAGTGGCCAATGTAGCGAATGAGAGCAAAGCAGTAGGACTTTCGAACGCGAGAGCTCTGACGTAGCTGTAGCTTTCTCTAAAGTACAACAACTGTTTAGCTGAAGCTGTTCATTTGTCGACAGGCTGTGTTGAGAACCTCTTCTAAAGCTAACCTATACACTTAGTGTTGAAGTTGATTTTAAAGTTTAATGGTGCAAGAAGTTTGGTGGTGCTCGGGGGCCAGTCCGTGGACTGAGGGCACAAACATAGAGTTTTGTGGAACTTCAGATCCTCCCAGTCAGTGTGAACAACAGTCGTACTCGATCATGGCTAGCACCATTAATTTTGGGGTAAGTAACATGGAAACGTAAAATTGGAGCTTTAACTTAGCCATGAAATGAACATAGCGCGAGAAGACTAGGGGTATCAGCAGAGCTTCTTTTAATCTCAAACTTTTAACTGTTCTTTTATGTTTTAAGATAAGTTCCCCTGAGATAAGAATACTAATAACAAACTATAATGCAAAAGCCAATGTTTTAGTTTGTTACAAGTTACATGTATGTTTTAAATAATTTAATATAGCTAAGTCGAAAACAAAACTGAGAATCGGTTGGTAAACAGGTTTCAATTGATTCCTGCGAATGTCAATAGTTTTATAAGTTTATTTGATTGATTATAACCCTTATTTTCATAATTTCCGGTATTATTTCTTCAAATTTATATGTGACTATCCCACAAAAATTCCATTTATTTGAAACATGAACTTTGTATTTCTGACTTGGATACGTAATGATTTAGTACGTTCAGAAAATAGACGTAAAGGTGGGCTGAAGACAACCTGCCCGTTGTGGTATAATCACGAGTGTTACTTGCAGCCCTCGGTTTACCTTTCCTTTCGAAACACATCTTTACACCCTATTTCTTCCACATCTGTCGTCAGATTGTGTGAAGATTGATACAACAATGTATTCTTATTACATAAATTCGCAACAAGCTGAACATGAAAAAAAAAAAGAAAACCAACAAAATCAACTACATTCGCCATATTTTTTGTCATGGCGGTTCTTAAATTGTAGTCTTTCTTGTACAGATTCAAATAACTATTTTCAACTTTGAATAATCATGTAATAAAAGGTTGATAAACGTAATCTTCTACAACTGAAAGTTTGTTGACTGTGTAACATGTTATTTTGGGGCAAGGAAAAATAAGCATTTCCTTTTTGTATGATAATGTATTTATGTTTTTTCCCGTTCAACATACATATTCGTACAGACTTTTTTACCATGTTGGATTTATTTCATTTGTTTTAATGTTAAGTTATCTTCGTGTACAAACTTTTACATTTTTCGAGTCAGTCCGTTTTTAACTTATTCAAAGTCGATGTGTTACCAAGGTTAGGTTTAGTTCAAAAGTTAGCTTCTTTGAATTGGTTCGTGTGTTTTGTTGATATGCAATAGGCTATCTGTGCTCGACTCACCGCGGGTTTCGAAACCTGATTTTTAAGGTTATAAACGTTTTAGGAGCTATTTGTATGTTGTTTAGATTTTTTATATCTTTAAAAGGTCCATATTTTATTCTTAGATAATATTATAGTCTAAGTAAACGCAGTTTGTGTTTTTTATGGATCTTTCTGTTTTTTTAAAGGTTTTTATTTGGGCACTATAGTTTTCAGTATATATATAAAAAAAAATCTCAAGTGACGGCATGCCTCCACTCGCTTGTTACACACTTGAGTTTTGAATATCGGCCAACAGGCTTAACCCAACACTGTATAAGGGTAAGGTGAACAAGTAAAGAAACCGACTTGTTCAACAAACAGATGAGTGTGTGTAAATATATATATATATATATGTGTGTGTGTGTATGTGTTAAAGTTGGAGAACAAACCGTGACTCTTCGCTCCTTATAATCTTGTTTGCTAAAGAGATTAAACTTGGTATCCAATTCGAAATCGAGCACGTTGTTTACTCGTGTCCAACAGTTACGAAGGAAAGTCGAGGGTAGAAACCTAACGCTTACACTACAGTGTTATGTATATCTAACCAGCGGGAGTCAGTGTAGGCAAATAGAACAGAGGAGAATTACATGAATAACAGAGTTACAGATATTCATTTGTTACAAAACTTGCATAATATCTGTTACATTTTATTTCATATTATTCATGTTATTCGCTTCAAAAGTTAACGTTTTTTAATCGTAACAAGAATTACGTCTGTTGTTGAAACGTTACATTGGTCTATTGTTGAAACGTTACATTGTAATTTTTTATTTTAGAGGGCCTCTTGAGATGCTTATAAGGCCTGGCATGGCCTGATAGTAAAGACGTTCGACTCACAATCTGAGGGTCGCGGGTTCGAATCCCCGTCACCGAACATGCTCGCCCTTTCAGCCGTGGGGGCGTTATTATGTTTCGGTCAAATCCACTATTCGTTGGCTGAAGAGTAGCCCAAGAGTTGGTGGTGGATGGTGTTGACTAGCTGCCTTCCCACTAGTATGTCACTGCCAGGCCGAAGTAGCTTTCATTTATCAGTATGTGTATGTACTGATAGCTTTACTTTGTTAACTACATAGCTACAAAGCGGTTGTGAAATAGTGTTTGTTTAGGCCTATAAAGTGTGGCTAGAAAATTTGTTTACGTTTTACTTAACTACATTAATCGAAATATTATTCTACTGTATCTGACAAATCATAGTGTACTATTGTTTTGTTATACGTAACTTTGACTGGTTTGTTCCTTATTCCAATGTAACTCTGCCACATATACAGACCGCTATACGGTTTCTTCACAACAGACTTCTAAAGATAGTACACATTGTTTCCGTACCTTTAGCTGTATTTGTTTTTACAGGGATTCACTAGAACAGTCTTGTAGACATGCTATACTGACGTATCATACGTTTAGCCCTATTGGTTTTTACAGGGATTCACCAGAACAGTCTTGTAGACATGCTATACTGACGTATCATACGTTTAGCCCTATTGGTTTTTCCAGGGATTCACTAGAACAGTCTTGTAGACATGCTATACTGACGTATCATACGTTTAGCTGTATTGGTTTTTACAGGGATTCACTAGAACAGTCTTGTGGACATGCTATACTGTCGTATCATACGTTTAGCTGCTATTGGTTTTTACAGGGATTCACTAGAACAGTCTTGTGGACATGCTATACTGTTGTATCATACGTTTAGCTGTATTGGTTTTTACAGGGATTCACTAGAACAGTCTTGTAGACATGCTATTCTGTCGTATAATACGTTTAGCTGTATTGGTTTCTCCAGGGATTCACTAGAACAGTCTTGTAGACATGCTATACTGACGTACTCATACGTTTAGCCCTATTGGTTTTTACAGGGATTCACCAGAACAGTCTTGTGGACATGCTATACTGTCGTATAATACGTTTAGCTGTATTGGTTTTTACAGGGATTCACTAGAACAGTCTTGTGGACATGCTATACTGCCGTGTCATACGTTTGGACTAGGGACAAAATTTCGATGTGCGATATGCACGATAATCGGTGACGGGTAACAGGAACTGTCGAAGTGAGGATTGACTAGAGTCCACGGGTGCAACCATTACGAGTGTTTATCGTTAAGCTGTGAGTTCGGCAGTAACAAAACGATCAACGAATGGAAAGTGGCAGTCAGTATGTCACATCGGTTCATCGGTACGGGGAGAAAATTGAGTTTGTAATGAATAGTTATGTGGAATTTGTGGCGACCCTTGTGAAGAGTAATGAATTAAGAGTTATTAATGTGATTGGCAGGTTTTAAAGACGTATTATATTTGAATAATTATTAAATACCCATCGATACCGATACACAAAGGAAAAGAAATAAAACACCAACATGTAAGTACGTATTAAAATTAACGCTGCTTTTGATCATTTATAAGTGTTGCTTACTATAGTTTTACTTTAACCCTTCTTATCAGTGCCAGATTTCATCATATCTTTCCTTTTTAAGAGTAATTTTCAAGCCACTAATAAATGTAACCAGCTGTTAATAGTAGGGAAACTCACGAGCGTTTAAAACGTTTTTAGTTCTCAGACGTATTCTTTAACATTTATCAGCCTGGCGTTCCTCTTGAACGAGTAAATTCCAGAAATCCAGATTTGTTTACTAATTCTTAATGTATTCAACCAATATGATGTTGGCATATAACATAAGACATGATACGTTATTAGTCGTACGAGAAACTTTGATTATCAGTGTTTTTTTCGACTCGGTAAGTGTGCTAAATCTTAACGTACGGTTGTAAGTTGAAGGAGATTAAAAAAAGCAGTATTATGGCAATCCAACACGAATCCTCTCCCCAAACGTGCTCGCCCCTTTCAGCCGTGGGGACGTTATAAGGTGACTGTTAATCCCACTGTTTGTTGGTACAGAGTAGCTCAAGAGTTGACGGTGAGCGGTGTTGACTAGCTGCCTTCCCTCTAGTATATCACTTCAAAATTATGAACAGTTAGCGCAGATAGCCCTCGAGTAGCTTTGCGCGAAATTCATACCAATTTCAATCTTCATACACAACTGTGTGATTGCTGATAATTTGCAATAAAATGCTATCTTTATTGGACGATTGTGGTTGAAAGTTTGATAAAAACGAATTCGCAAAAAAACAACATAGATATTGAACTGAAAATAAAGGATTGACTACACAGACTTTGCAATAATGAAGACACAAATGGATCTATTTATTAAATTAAATGTGAAAATTGTGTGTATATATATATTGGAGCAACTTATAGAAGTATAAAGTCAAAATTAACTGAACAGTTAAATGGACCATCACATGTAAATGAACACAAAAAAATCAACCATAAAATAAATTATGAAAACATAAGAATAAAAGGGGGGTAGGTAATAGAAAAATGAAGGAAGTAATAATAAAAATACTCGTATATAATATAAGTATTGCCCCCAGTGGCACAGCGGTATGTCTGCGGACTTACAACACTGGAATCCGGGTTTCGATACCGTGGTGGGCAGAGCACAGATAGCCCCTTGTGTAGCTTTGTGCTTAATTACAAACAAACATAAGTATTAATGAATAATGTTCCTTTTACCATTGTTGAATGCTCTCTGTCACGGTTTAAAAGCCAACGTTGCTTCTATTCTGAATAAGTGAAACGACGGTGAACCCCCAGAAGATATAACAAAGAATTTTTATACACTTAATGTTTCGGCTTTACACATGGTTATGTTTCTGTGTTCTATTAGAGCAAAGCCACATTGGATTATCTGTTTTGTCCACTGCAGGGAATCGAACCCTGGATTTTGACGTTGTACGTCCGTAAACTTACCGTTGTTCCATCGGAGGACCTGAATTCCAGATGATATAACGAATAATTTTTATGCACTCAACGTTTCGGCTTTACGCCTTGTTAGGAGCTGAATTTTCTCAAGTTTTCACCAGAGCCGATGCATTGTTAGATCAAAGGATTACGAAGTCACTTGTTATAGAAAAACGTAAACCAGTAACTAATAAAAGTTATGGATGGCCTACATATCTTAAATTTAATCAAATATTAACTAACTTTCTGAATGAGAATATGTTAACAAGTAAATAAAACTTATACACTATTTAATAAGTTTGCTTAATTTTATCTAACTTTTCCGCATAAACTTTCCGTTTACTATGATACCAGATTTTTTTTAGCCGCGGCATAGCGTCTCGTAGAATGGCTCCTAGTTTTTCAAGTACAAACTTTCAGCTCATAGCTCCATCATCTCTTGACCGATTTGAGATATAATTAGTTTTAGACTCAGGAGGTCAATCCCTTTAGATTGATGTATTTGACCACGCCCAAGGTCTCATAGATTAATTTACTCTAATCCTGCCCAAAAGAATTTCAATTTGAGGATAGGCTGGTAGAGATCCTGATGACTAATAAAATCGAATCGGCTATACGCGGACCCCACGCTTGGTATTGCTGACGCAAAAAATATAGCTAATAAAAAGGAAAAAAAGGTCCCGTAGATTAATTTACTCTAATCCTACCTAAAAGAATTTCAAGTGCTGCGGCCATTGAGGATTCTATCTTGTCTTTGTTTAACAACAACACTTAAATTGTTTACTTATGTGCCACAAGCTTTGTTATAATGCAAGTGGCCACACGGTTGATATTCTGTAGTATATGGTTGAATTTAGAATATTACAGTTTATTGTTTGAGTGATAGAGAGCTCTTTATAAAAAGTTAAGCACCTGATGAGGGTTTAAAGTCAAGACGTTAAGTTCAGTTGAGCACTAGGTAACAATCCCAGGCGTTGTGCTGACCTCTCACATGGAGGCCAGCTGCCTCGCAGGAGCTAGAAGAGAGTTCCTCTACCGATTTTACCAGTGGCCTTCTGCCTGTATACTGTCCTATTGGTCTTTTGCTTTTCTTAGCTACACCATCTAGTACTTGGTTTTCTAACAATCTCTTTCCCTCCAAATATTGATGAAGACGTTTCATGATTGCTGTTTTCGCTTCAGTAGTGCAGAGGAGTCGATATCCTACGAGTAGAATTGTACTGAATCTTATATAGGGTCTTTTCTTGCGACCATTTCAGCTTCCTCATATATTAGCCTTACCTCTGCTTCGCTCAGAACATACATCGAGTGGATGACCTTACAATGCATTTGCTTTTTCTGCCACCCTTCTGTGAACCAACTAATGTGAATTTTACACAGTACAGCCAGCAAGTCAATTGCAAATACTAAGTTGGCAGCACTGTCTATTTGCGGTTCATTGCTTTCAGCAATCCAGAGGAGACGTTGCTTTATGGCTTTCAGATCCATCCTTGTGGAAAGTTTGACTACTCTACCAGCCCTAGGCACAATGTTGGTGTTTCGCGAGATGATGAATGCCAACCAGTTCTCTTCGTCGACATCTGTGGCTAGTAGCAGAAACGTTAAGCGAATAAAAGCTCTTTGTAAGATCTCCCGAAGTCCATTGTCGTTTCATTTATTCATAATTATGTTCAATATAACCCAGTCAGCATTATGCAAGAAAAATATAAAAAAATGCGTAAGTATATTCTGTTCTCTTTTTCCCAAGTGATGAAACTTCGCTGAGGATTGGAACATCTTGGTCCTGATTTATAGTTTCTTTTCCGTTACCCAAGAAAAGCTGAAGCTTTTTTATAGAAGTTTTGGGCAAATACTCGGGTTCGTCGTCACACATATTCGATACATATTGTATGTGTCTAATTTGTTTTAAATAAGAGAATAGATTCGGTATAAAGTGTGGTATGACCAATAAAATTTATACGTGAAAAGTTAACCAAAGATGTATGTAACCGTATTTGAACCAAGTTTCTTTTCGTCAGTTATTTGCCCGTTTATTTTATCGCAGGTTTAAACCGATATTAAGGGTGTTCATTTTACCTTCGAAAGAAACGAACTGCCTGAAACAGAAGCTATCTGTCTTCGATTTATTTAAAACGAGTCCCCCGGTGGGACAGTGGTAAGTCTACGGATTTACAATGCTAAAATCAGGGGTTCGATTCCATTCGGTGGACACGGCAGATAGCCCGTTGTAACTTTGCTATATAAACAACACATCGGTGGACACAGCAGATAGCCCGTTGTAACTTTGCTATATAAACAACACATCGGTGGACACGGCAGATAGCCCGATGTGGCTTTGCTATATAAACAACACATCGGTGGACACGGCAGATAGCCCGATGTGGCTTTGCTATACAAACAACACATCGGTGGACACAGGTAGATAGCCCGATTTGGCTTTGCTATATAAACAACACATCGGTGGACACAGTAGATAACCCGGTGTGGCTTTGCTATACAAACAACACATCGGTGGACACAGTAGATAACCCGGTGTGGCTTTGCTATACAAACAACACATCGGTGGACACGGCAGATAGCCCGATTTGGCTTTGCTATATAAACAACACATCGGTGGACACAGTAGATAACCCGATTTGGCTTTGCTATATAAACAACATATCGGTGGACACGGCAGATAGCCCGATTTGGCTTTTCTATATAAACAACTCATCGGTGGACACGGCAGATAGCCCGATGTGGCTTTGCTATATAAACAACATATCGGTGGACACAGTAGATAACCCGTTGTAACTTTGCTATACAAACAACACACACACGTTATTTGAAATGATATACAACCTTCTTCACTGGGAAGTTCTTATTTGTACTTTAAGTTTGAAAGCTGTTGTGAAGTAATATAAATCTGCTATGGATAACATCCTCGTGAATTCAAAACGTTATTTGTATTAAGTAACATAAGTCTGTAAGTACTATTAAATGTTGAATATAGCGATTATCTCTAGATATATATATGTCCGATTAACCTTGTTCTCGTTACATTAACTGTCATGTTTCCAACAGGATAAAAACTATTTTATACATTGCTGTCACAAAATATTTTATTTTTCTTGCATATAATTATTGCTGTATAGATTTTCTTACTGAACGATTTAATTTAATATATTTCTAATATAGTTTACATATATTACTCTTTCAATCTTATTACACTTGCAGTTAAACTTGGCCACCTTTGTTATTGTTTCATTTTCCTAATTTGTAAACACTAATACAAGTGGTTATACGGAGGGATCTCAATGCGAAGAAAATTTGAAGCATGGAAACGATTTAGGTTTTGTTTTATTTAAGGGGTTCAACAGTTTGCGTATTTTATCCAAGTCCTTTTGATAGATTTATATTGCTATTACATTATATTTTCACTACTAATAGAACAGTATCATACGAGTATGAATTTATTGAAGATTAATTTAATTTAGAATCTACTTTGCCATTTATATCCAACAAAACAATGTAGAATTCCTTATGCTGGACTCCATTTGAAGCCAATCTAGTATCGGTATATGCATCATTGATCTTTGTAATTATAAGCCTTTCACCCAAACAATTAATATAACGATTTAACAAGGATCTCCGAAAACTGTAATCGTGCAATTTACATAGAGATAGTTTATTATCCATGATGGCAAAAACAGATTTGTAAAAAGCTTCTTGAAATCTAAAGGGTTGATGTTAAGATCGATTTGTAATTAACTGGAGTCTAAGAACTCCTCTAAACATCTCAACTTAGTTGTTCTACAAATTCAAGAAAGTTGTTCATGAGCTCAAATATTCAAAAATCCTCTGTTGCCCCGTTTTATGAGGGTCTAAGTCAGAAAAAAAAAACAACTTTCATCTAGAAAAATGATCATTTGTGATTTAATCCAAGAATTGTACATTAAAAACAGAAAAAAAAACTGAGAATCCAACAACAATGTGGGAAGGGTAAGATGTGCCCTAGTAAGAAAGGTGTAAGAAGAGGTAAGATATACAGTCTGTCACGTTTAACCTATATCAACATAAAATTCGGGCAACAAAGAGCCATTTGGCTTGCCCTTTCACACCCAATTTTAAGAAAAGCATAATTTTAAACTCGCCCTTTACTCTTCAGGAAATCGTCGGTTCTTTCTTAAACTCTACCAATCACATTGTTCGAAGAATAAAAGCATTTAGGCGCGCCTATCGCCGTAATCAATCAATCGTGGTTAGGGCGCTTGACTCGAAATTTGAGGGTCGCGGGTTCGAATCCTCGTTACCACCAAACATGCTCACCCTTTCAGCCGTGGGAGCGTTATAATGTGACGGTCAATCGCACTATTCGTTGGTAATAAGAGTAGCCCAAGAGTTGGCGGTGGGTGTTGATGACTAGCTCCCTTTCCTCTAGTCTTTCAATGCTAAATTAGGGACGCCTAGCGCAGGTAGCCCTCGTGTAGCTTTGCGCGAAATTCAAAACAAACCAAAACTAATCAATCAAACATCTGAATTTAGGTCTTGTGTAGACGTGGGATGGTCAGGTGCAGCTTTGACCATTTCTTCCCTCCTTGACTATTGTTTTAATATAAGCTTGTAGTGGTTCTTTTTTGTTTTATTGACTATTTATCCTTTTCAGGGCCATGTCCATGAATTTTATGCTATGGCCAATGTAGGTTAAGCTCTGGAATGGGGTGACTTTTATTTTTATTTGGTTCTGGATATTTAATTACTTGGTTGTGTGATATAGGGGCTCATGAATAAGTGGAAGATGCGTGGAATAACAGGTATAAAGTGTTGTTTGGCTATTTATATTAAGAGTGTGAAACTATCTGTAGGATTTTGGGGGGTTCTGTACTGTTCTATGAAATACATGACTGTAATTTTAATGGCTTCGAAGATGGGATTTGTTTGGTTCGGTTTCAAATGTATTCGATTGTTGACTTGCTATGATCGGTCTATATCGCCGTTCGATCATCATCGGAATTTAAGTCTTGCGTAGACCTGGGAGAGTCAGGTGCATGTTTGACCTCTTCCTCCCTCTTGGACTGTTATTTCAACTGAGACTTGTAATATTTTTTATTTTATTTTCTGTTTATTCCATCCTTCTAATTTCCCGCTAGAAATGCGAATCGAACGCACAAAATCAACAAACAAAGCCTAATCTGCACAGATGACGATCTCAGCTGCCGAATAGTATCCAATATGGCGTATGTTGTTGCTATTCAAAAAATCTGTAATATTTGCAGTTGAAAATTGTTTACGTTTTTTTTTCATGAGAAAACGGACCAAAAATGGCGTCAAATCGCTCCAGTGTTTTCTATTGATTTTGTTCAAGCTGACGATGATTCTGACTCTGAACCTGAATTATCTGACGATGATTTCGAGCGTGATATGACTGATATGGATAGTTATAGTAGTAATGTCGAAGCTGGGCCCTTGGGGGTAAGTGATAGCGGCGACACTGGCAGTGATTACACAGTTCCCATTTCCAAAAAGGCCAAATTTCAAGGTGCAGGACATAATAACAATATATCTGTTGCCATTGCTAGTACACGTGGGTGTACAACTACACATACTGGTCCTCCCAGAGTCAGACCCAGGTAATTTATTCGTGTCAACTAAGAAAAACAACAACAACTAATATTTCTCAAATGTGGCGACCATATTGGATGTGTGACGTCATAATTTGTATCATCAGATTATACTAAACATTTTGAATGGGCTCCTCCTACTTCAAACGTGTGATATGATAACTCAAATGTGTTAACTTGCACTCACTATAGTTAAAGATCATAAGCATATTTAATTAGCAGTACACAGCGGTATGTCTGCGGACTTACAACGCTAGAAACCAGGTTTCGATACCCGTTGTGGGCAGATCACAGATAGTCCACTGTGTAGTTTTGTGTTTAATTACAAACAAACAAATCATTTATTTTTAATTTCGTTCTACGCGCCCCCCCCCCAGTGGCACAGTCGTATGTCTGCGGACATACAACGCTAGAACCCGGGTTTCGATACCCGTGGTGGGCAGAGTACAGGTAGCCCTTTGTGTAGCTTTGTGCTTAATAACAAACAAATTCGCTCTAAGTAGGCAGCTTGCTCTGATCGGAAGTTAATATTGATTAAAAATACAAACAAAAAGGCCAAGCACTGAACCTTTTGGCATGCCACTATCAACAAAACTTACTGGTGAAATAATATTATAACCAAAAATAATTAAATAAATAACGAGCAGATGCGGGTACTGAAGCACTATGATCCACATCTAAACCTGCCATTCGCTGGCTGATGCTAACTGTGGGAAGATAGTTGATCCTGATGAAACAAAAATGCAAGGGAAAAAATTCATGAAATAAAAATGAAACTACTAGGGCTGATAAGTAACACATTTTAAACATCATAATAATTATCTGTACGAACAGTAGAATAAAACGTAAGATATCGGTGATTAATTCTATTTATAAAATTAAAAATTCAGGTTACCCTGTAAATTCCTAAAATTAGTAACCCAAAAAAAATTAGTCAATTAGGTCAAAAACTAAGAGCGGTGCTAAAAGAAAAAAAAGGGGGGACGAATAAAACTAGGGCAAACTAACACTATGGGAAGGGTATAAATATATCATAGCAAGAAATTCATCTTGGAAGAAGAACCCTTACAACGGTTTGAACACACTGTCCATCAGATGTAACCTTTATTCGCAAGCCCCATGCGTGAAATAAAATTAGAAAAAAAAAACAATCTGATTTATTGAGTGTTAGAAACGGATACGGGTGTTCATGTCCACAATTTCTGGTTAAATCTGGTCTATGATGCATTTCTACATTTGTGGGGGTCGTGCGTCTGCAGTCTCCTACTATGGATATACGTTCTACCCTTTTAACATCATAGTTTTCTTATGTGCAACATTTTGTGTTTCTAACCAAGTCATCTGAACACGTTTATATATATATTCACGCACACACACTTGCAAACCAAATCTATCTGTACTACAAAATCGAACATAGTATTTGTCAGTCGAACCATATCATTGTTTCATCAAGCGAATCTTAACAAATCAAAATGAAAAACGAAATTCCATTTTTAAAAATAATAATAATAATTGGACTCGCGTATGTGTATGTAAAGGCTGTTTCTAATTCTGCCCCCCCCCCTCCGTGTTTCAGCGGTAAGTCTAGGGATATATAGGGTTTCGATACCCTCGGTGGACATAGCACAGATTACAGGTTTGCGCTTAACAACAAAACAAATATAATTTTGTATGAGAATGACCTTCACATCTTTACACTGACAAGGGATCGCTCGTGCTTGAACTCGACCGTAGGTTAAATTCCCTATCGGTAAGCCGATAGTTGGCTGGCCTCCTTGATTTGGCACATGTTAATTGTAGCCTTCAAATAATAGTTTACATATTTTGACGCTGGCCTCTTTGATGTTACACAGGTTAACTCTAGCCTTCAAATAATAGTTTACATATTTTTACACTGGCCTCTTTGATGTCACACAGGTTAATTGTAGCCTTCAAAAAATAGTTTACATGTTTTTGCGTCCTGCAATTTCAATACCCTAAACTTGGAGAAAGAACACAGAAACAATTTTGAGGCAATTTGTCGTGTCTTAACCTCATTAGCCTTCTGGTGGCGTTTGCGGTAACCGATATTTGACGTGAAATAATTTGGAACTATTTTTGTTAGGATTCATTTTTCAAAGTCAATAACTGATCACCAGTTTAATGACAGGATGACTGCATATATTTAGCACGCGAGAAAATCATCCCGAGCATATATTACTTTTAGGCAGTCTTTTTTTTCCTCAAGCGTTACTCTTTGGAAATTAACGTTTGTATAGGTGTAATGTCCTCATCCTATTGTGATTGTTTTAAATGAATAATTAGTTTTAGCAGAAGGTTAACCTGCTTTTATGCTCTGCCTTTCGATGACAAAATATCAAGTAAATGAAAATATAAATATACGTTAAAATAAGTAAACATGAGAGGCCAATGATGTATATCCCAGGAGACTATTTTTCCTTTCTTTGTTTTTAGTAATAAAGTTCGTCAAACGATAAGTTACCTGTTTAGTATTGCGTAGCAGATGAGGTGCTTAATACACATTTGTATACATATACTATAGTTTTACGACAAGCTGTTTCAAAATTAGCCTGTTTCTTAACTAACACTAGCCCTAATAATACTTAATCAGTTATATGAAGGTACACACGATGACGTAGTTTGTGAAACAAAATATGTAATTACGTTAGGCTATTCATCATGTGCTAATTTAACCGTTATGGGTGGAACATGTGATTAGCACAGCTACTATTCTCTAGGTCATCAGTTGGTGAAACATTCCTATATTGTTGTAGTTTAAATACTGTCTGGGACCCTTGTTTACCGCAGTTGGCGTGTATTGTTGTAGTCGACTTTTTTTAAGTTTAAATACTATCTGGGGCCTTTGTTTACCGCAGTTGGCATGTATTGTTGTAGTCAACTTCTTTTAAGTTTAAATACTGTCTGGGGCCCTTGTCTAACTTAGTTGGCCTGTATTGTTGTAGTCAACTTCTTTTAAGTTTAAATACTATCTGGAGCCTTTGTTTACTGCAGTTGGCGTGTATTGTTGTAGTCGACTTTTTTTAAGTTTAAATACTATCTGGGGCCTTTGTTTACTGCAGTTGGCGTGTATTGTTGTAGTCGACTTATTTTAAGTTTAAATACTGTCTGGGGCCCTTGTCTAACTTAGTTGGCCTGTATTGTTGTAGTCAACTTCTTTTAAGTTTAAATACTATCTGGGGCCTTTGTTTACCGCAGTTGGCATGTATTGTTGTAGTCAACTTCTTTTAAGTTTAAATACTGTCTGGGGCCCTTGTCTAACTTAGTTGGCCTGTATTGTTGTAGTCAACTTCTTTTAAGTTTAAATACTATCTGGGGCCTTTGTTTACTGCAGTTGGCATGTATTATTGTAGTCAACTTATTTTAAGTTTAAATACAGTCTGGGACCCTTGTCTAACGTAGTTGACCTGTATTGTTGTAGTCAACTTCTTTTAAGTTTAAATACTGTCTGGGACCCTTGTCTAACGTAGTTGGCATATATTATTGTAGTCAATTTATTTTAAGTTTAAATACAGTCTGGGACCCTTTTCTAACGTAGTTGGCATGTATTATTGTAGTCAACTTCTTTTAAGTTTAAATACTGTCTGGGGCCCTTGTTTACCGCAGTTGGCATGTACTGTTGTAGTCGACTTCTTTTAAGTTTAAATACAGTCTGGGACCCTTGTCTAACGTAGTTGGCATGTATTATTGTAGTCAACTTATTTTAAGTTTAAATACTGTCTGGGGCCCTTGTTTACCGCAGTTGGCAGCTGCAAAGAGTTAACACTCTTGAGATATTCAGTAGATAAGAAAATATAGACTTTATAGTGTGGCAAGATACGAAAACAAAGTTTATTCTTTATCAATATTAATTTATTATCACTTATAACCCATATACGTACAGTTTTCAATTATGTCTAACTTTAGCAATACAACTTGAAACGTTGTAAGGTAATTTCTGCTAATGTGTTTTTAATGTATTTTGAATTTTTTTACATCATTTTAAAGGTTAATATCATCAGACAAAAGTCGGGGTCTTTAAAAACAAAAATGAATTAACAGTGTATCACAATACTACCTTTTCATTGCTTTCATTACCTTCTCATTAAGGCAATGTAACAATATCAAGTTCATTGAATGTTTTGTTTTTTACAGCTGTCAAGATCGAAGGTTTGATTCTGTTCTGAACAATACTAGACTTTTAAGGTACCAGTTTAAATATCTCTTTGGGCGATGTTATATATGCCCTCGTGTCTTCATATAAACGTTGGCGCTATGTAAGGCAAAACTTTTAACTGATGAAGTTATTGCGAAATGTCTGGCCACAAAACACGTGTCTTGTAGGAACTTCTTAGATTTAGTAAAATGTACTAATTAAAAAAAGAAACGGTTGTGCTGGAACAAATTAGTAGTAATTATGAGACTAATATCAGAAAGTATGGATATAGATAATGCTCGACAATTCTTTTCATTAATTACATACACTAACTCTTCTTCTTTCTCAAAAGAACACATTTAAAGTTTTATAAAAGTTTTCTACTTTATTCATTTCTGCACTGTATGTTTGGACTAAACATCAACACTTGATACCAGCTTGTTCCTGCTTAGGTAAATGTTCGGCTTTTAACGAGTTTAAGATTATACAGTGTTTAGTGATTAAACACAAAACATTATCTGTTTAGGTCCTCGGCAGTGTTCCCTTCAAGCTGCGCGGCCGCACAACAAGCAATCAAATGCCGCGCACTTGATTATTTCAGCCGCGCACATCCTCAGTATTGATGAGGAGTCTCAACACGTCGACGGCCTTAATGACCCTGGCAGTCGATAGACCTGAAACCGGCCTAAAGATTCAATAGAGTTAATGGACTAAAAATACCCCCCCCCCCAAATAAAAAAAAAACTGTAAGCTCCCCACCTTGAGTTTTAAACATGATGTGTTGAACCAAGATATTTACAAATAGTAATGGAGTTTTTGACATATACAGACCAAAAGCAAAAAATTCAGTTGTGCTCGATGAAAGTTACTCTTTTGTTAAAACTACAGTTGTTTTTAACAAGATCTTATTTTCTGTATAGTAATTTATTATATTCATCCCATTATCTTACGTGTTCTCATTTAAGCATATTAATGTCTTTGAATCATCCGCTGTAATTTATGCAAACACGTATTACAAAATCACAGTGCTAAAATTTAAGTAATAAACCTGGAAATAAATTATATTCCAAATACAACTTCTAATAATTATTATACATGTCTAAACACCTTTAATGGTCTTGAACTTAATCATTAATCATAATTGTCAAACTTTTTGCTACTGTGTTGAAGCTTACTTCCGCTCAAAGTTAAGCCTTCATTTGTGAAGAAAATGGAAAGATTTAACACACAGATATTACGAAAGTGTAAGAAAATCTCGCTATTTTGAAATAACTGTCCTACCTATTTATTTCTAAGGTGTTGTTAAAAGTGCCTTAAGTGTAGAAAAAAATACCAATTTAATATTTAAAATTGTATGATATTAAATGCGATAATGTGATATTGTTGTAACGTTTTCTTTCTTGATGAGTTTTTGAATGATCTGGTGAAAATAATTCAATATTCAGACTACTTAATGAAACAAAATCAGTTTATTTTCACCTTTAAACGTTTTTACACGCTTCAAGTTGAACATTGCCATAAAGTGTTGCAAGTTGTTTTGGCCTACATGAAAAACGTTACTAGGACTAACGTACAGTCAATCCACTTACTTGTACAAAGTAGCGCAATACTCTTATATCTCAACTAACTATG
This sequence comes from Limulus polyphemus, assembly GCF_000517525.1. NCBI lineage: Eukaryota > Metazoa > Arthropoda > Merostomata > Xiphosura > Limulidae > Limulus > Limulus polyphemus. The sequence goes on from NW_013667447.1 coordinate 183,766, forward strand.
CTTCACGAAACGTCATATTTATAATTTAGGTTCGAAAGTACTAGAACAAAATTTGATGTCAAATTAGAACTTTCTATTTAATGCGCCCTCTAGCTAACAGATAAATTGCAAATTAAAAAATATACAGCTTACAACAATATATTGGTTGGAAGAATGACTAAAAAAAAATATTTTCGTTATTTTTGTGAGAAAGAAAAGATTTTTAAGGTACAAAAACAACCGTAACAATCTTTGTTTTATAAGTTATTGAAACGTTTTTAAATGCATATCAGTTTCTCTGTATAATTTTTTACATACTGACCTGTGATTTTTAATATTTTGACCAATGAGTTATACATCTGATAGTTTTATCATTTTGTGTCATAGGTTACCATTCTGACACTCGAGTACTAGTCTACCTGACTAACCTCATAACGTAATGGATTAACTTCTTTTAAATTAAACTACATATAATAATAATTTTGGCATATATGAGTTTCCAGTAAATGTATTGATTTGATCGGAAATGAATTTGTTTCTTTGAGCTTTTTTTCCCATACTTAATATCATTTGTGGATTTAACACTAGGAGACTCTATACCATATAATAGCTCAGTTTATCTTCTCTTCCATATAAGAATTTCGTTATCGAAAATGAATCTGGTATTTATTGTTAAATGTTTCCTGGTGATAACTAGTCTACGTGACTACGTCTAAGTGGTGACTATCTTTATTGAGAAACTTGCATGAAAAATGTGTGATTGTTTAGGATGAACTTATAGGTCTGAATTCACAGCTGTACACGCAATGCATAATTAAACTATTTGGAAACTACCAAATAGAAAATGTAACACTTAAAAAATTAACTTATTACAACTAGTTGTTTCTTGATCACAGTGTAGGGTCAGAAGATTCGAAATGTCAAATTGTGTTAAAGCAGTATGTTCTTCTCTTTATTTTACCTAATAACTAAAATTTTTGTAATTTAAAGAAGAAAAAATCCCTATTCTTCCAAAATTTTAAATAGGTGGATAAACTTTGTGCTAAAACATTTTCTAATACTTATCAAAAAAATTCCCATTACAGAGTTTCAAAACTTTCTACAGATGTAAACGTTCTATATATTCTTCTAGTTCTGGGTAACCATGTATTATTAACAGCTTAAACACACTAATTTAAAAAAGTGAAGGGGCAATTTTTATGCCATGCCATGTACAAAGGTTAAAACTTTCAACTCTGCCCAAAGCACGGGCTCTCCTCCCTCCAATTGTGGAGTCTTGTCGTAGTATGTGTGACAGTGCACATTCCAGGCAGTGTTGCACCATCTCTAATTCCAAACCACTGACCACAGAAAGGCTGCCTTTTTTTAAATTTTAAAACACAATGTACTCAATGTAAATAATATGATTTACAATTTTTACTACTAAAGCTGTACAATTAGGGGAATTTACTATTTGATTAATCATCGTGTTCATTCATGATATCCATTCATATAATGTAATTTTTTTCACATGAAACTAAGATTGTTGTAATCAAACTCAGTAATGATGAGAAGCCCTAATTTTGATTACTTTGGCATCAGACTTGGGACAGGCTTTTCTCTCTCCAGTAATTTCTCAAAGTTCTTCTAGTAATAATGTCATATTCAATTTGATTTAAGTATCATCTGTCCTTTCCACATACTTGTATGCACACTCGATTACCCTAATTTCACCATCTTTCCTCCAGTTGACCAGTGTGATCTCTGTTCTATCATTACCCATACATTTCACATTGCTGTTTGTCTATATTCCTTCAGTGTGAAATGTTCTTTGAAAGGTTTGGGCAAAACTACCATTCAGTAGTCTCTGAGGTCCTTTGTGTATTTTATCCTATATCATTGAAAAATTGATTATTTCATCCAGTTCTTCTTTCTCTGTCATTCAAAGAGTTTTAATTTTGGAGTATCTTACATCATCTGGACCCAGTGCAGAATCCTTCTTTGTTGCTTGAAGAATCTTCTTCAATTCATCCAATATCACTGACTGACGTTTCCGACCAGGATTAGCTCAATTTCTTGTATCACAGAAGCCTGTCGATTTTCTTGTAACTGGTTTATATACCTCTTCAAGAAGATGTTACCTTTTTCGTTCATTAGTTCTAAGACATTCAACCTTTGGCCGTTTCATCTCCTTTGGCCATACCACACATCCACTTAGTGTTCTTTTCATAGTTTTTTGCCATTTTCTAAAATTGGTTTGATGTACTGGGACACCTGGATCACATTGCTGGCAGATATTGTCCCATATTGCTTGCCTAATTCTCTCTGTTTTTTGTTAAAATTCTGAGGTAACTGCATTGAGTTCTGCTCTCTTTTGATTGATCTTACCTTATTTTTAGCCGCAGCATAGCTGATCTTCCAGAGTTTTTTTTTTCTTTCAAGTACAAACGTTTAGCTCTTGAGACGGCTCTTTCTTGGCTCCATGCATGAGTAGGGACTTCTGGTCACTGCCTTTTAAAGGCAATATCTTTCAATTAAACTCAAGGAATGTAGCAAATATAAAAAGGGGTGGGTGAGTTTTTGGAAGATTACAGTTGAAACATTATTGAGTCTACTTATTTGGAATGGGACTATAAGGAATAATGTAGTTGGCTACCTCAGGCAAATATCAGATGGTAATGCAATCGAGGCAGTTTTATTAAAATAAATGATAGTGCTTCTTCCTTCAGATTAAGAAAAAAAATCCAAACTGGACCCTGATCCCATATTCAGAGTGATCAAAATGAAATTAAGCATCTACAGTGATTGAAGTCCTCTTTTTTTTGTGTGTTTCCCTCCACTGTCGATGGTTCAAAAAACACTTTTTTGTCTCTACCATATGCTAGTCTTAGTAGCTTTGTCACAACAAAGACAGAGTGAACAAGTTTAGTAGCAATCGAAGTCGAACTCAAAACCCTCTAATCACGACTCTTTCCCCCACCGAAACTAAAAACAACCTACAAGACTAAAATTGGGGAAGCGCAGATAACCTGTTATTTAGCTTTGTGCTTAACAACAACAAAATATAACAGCAATATTTTTATAACTTGGATAGTCGGAACAATATAAAATAGCAATAGCTGGAAACTAATTTCGATTAACTGATTATTTTCGTGACGATCGATTTAATCGTAATTTCTATGAATCGACTGTTGGGAAATTCAGCAAACAAACGAAATCGATTGTTGGAATAATCGGAAAACTAATTTCAGTTTATAGATTAGTTTACATGGCATTAATTTATGTAATCGCTGCTCATACACAAGTAATCGATTTGTCAATTACTTCGCCTAGTTCTGTGTACCAAGATATACAAACGATATCCTATTTATATCTTTTGTCTTTTCCTCTTCTTTTCCATTTTGTAAGTGTGTGCCCTGAGGCATGTTTTTTGTTATATTTTTTCTAACTTTTGAATATGCTTTTTTAGCTGCAATGTTTCATTCATGTGTTCCAGAAAATATTCCATCTCTTGATGAATTGGTAATGATCTTCCAAATATGTGTGTTTAAATCACTATTATGAAATTTATCAGATTCTGGTGAATAATATGTCCCACGGAATAAAAATGGCCTCCAAGTATTATTTACTAATATAAATTTGTAAATATTCTGGATAATTTAGTAATAATAATATTAATTAAAATGAAACTTTCAATTTTCCACATGTTATCAAGTAATATCAACATTTCAACCCACTTTTCCTTCAGTATTACTTCATTCAAAGATGGAACAGTCTAGTAGAAGTCCTGTTTTCTTTCGTTTAAATAATCAATATCTGAAAAAAAATCATCAAAAAATTTCATGATAAACGCACACAAAAAGTAATTTTTACATTCGTTAGGAATATTAAAGTTGATATTATTTCTAAGGAAAATTTCAGTATAATTATAAACACTTATAGGAAAACAACAAGCGGGATTAGTGACCAAACAGCACTTCAGGTAGTAATTAAGCTACAAGCTGGTGTTTTGTAATTAAGAAATTAGAATACATTTCAATGGTTCCTTAAAATATAATTATTATGCACAAAAGTTTATCTTTTTTGCGCCATTATAAAGTCATACACACTTGTGTTCAGGTTGAGCAAATTTGGTTGCAATGGGAGTCGAACCCGAGACCCTGGAATCACGCCCCCCCCCCCCCATACACACCGAATTTGAAAAAACTTGAAGTGAAAAAAAACAACCTATAAGACTAAAAGTGGCCAAAGCACAGAGAGTCAATAATGTAGCTTTGAGCTTAACAAACAGTCATATTTTTATCGCTTGATGCTCTTATCATAATTTTTGCTAAAATTGGTTTGATATACTGGGACTCCTGGTTCACATTGCATAAGGAGCCTATCTCCAATTTGTAGATTTTTCGTCTCTACTTATTACGATACTGTTATAGCAAATTAAACTGCTACATGAAACTATAATTAAGTGTAAATACGAACATTTTCTCCCACGATATGGGTCCTTTAGGCACTTTCAAAAATTGATCAAGTGAAACATCAAGTTGCAAAACTTGTGCTTTTTCACAGCTATAGGGCAATCGAGTTATATATTTGGTTGTTTTCAGCAGTGACATTAATTAAGAAATATTTTAATTATATAGCCATTAGCTTGGTAAGTTTTCCTACTTACTTGCTTTTCTGTAACAAATTAAATAGTTTTAATAACAATAGTACATTGTATACGTATCAAAGTATAATTCAGTTAAGGACAGAGTAAGGCCTAAATTGAAATGTACGTGAACTTTAAGGTAAATTATATTCTTGATGATTAACACTAATTAATCATTCAGTTTTGGCGCCAAACAACATGCGCAGTGAAGTTAACGGCACAGCGCCAACGGAAATAGCTCAAACCTACAACAAAAGACTGATTGGCGGCAAACTATTCCTCGCATTAGACCTATAACTAACCAGTCTCATGACTCGTAACTTAGACAGTTAGACTTGGTTGTAACTGAAAAATGAAACAAAAGAACTACCAAGATACTAGAGTACTGCTAGTAACATAATCATCCGTGACCGATGGCTCCTCAGATATGATGTTCTGTATTGCTTAGTTTGATCCTATAGCTCAAATAGTGGCTATGTACTGTTATTCTTGTTTTACTACTATTTGTCTTTCGTATACTATATTGTGTAGCATATAGACACCAAACACACTTTACAGTGTACACACATAGTAGTGCCATATATCAAATATATTTTTTCGCCTCTTTTCTTAATAAACCATAATGAAATTTCTATGTCTCAATTCTGGTGTAAAAACAAGAAGATAAAATAAGCTTTATTACATTTATGAGTAGGCAATTAAGATTATATCAAATTGAAACTGTAAAATGGCATTTGTAGAAGGATTTTTTTTTGTATCTACAGCAGGAAGAATAAATGCTTTAAACGCCGAAAAAAGCGAATTACTGGAAAAACAATAGATCTAAAAATTATTTTAAAAACAAGTTAACTGCAGATGTTTTGTTCATCATATTCCTCTTAATTATTTTCCATTGCGGATCGAAATTACAGGTGTGTGTAAAAAAAATAAAATAAAAAATTATTTCAGATTTATCTTTTGTCTTCCACAAGTCATTGCTCAACAAGTTTTCATTGGATACCAGAACTCGTCAATTTCGCTGGACGATGAGAGACAAAAGATTCTATAAAACGCTGTTCATATATGCAGCATAATACTTTAAAAGTTATGGCCGAAAGCCGTCGATAAATAAAAACAAAACATATAGGCCTAAAAATTGGTATAAAAACATCAATATAATTGCCGGTGTTTTTTTTTTTTTTATCGACTTACCTCTTAATTTGTCTAGAGGTATGTAAAAATAGCATTTCAGATTTTTTTTTTGTCCAGTCACATTATGAGTTCTGGTATTGAACAAAAAAGTGTTAGGCAGCGACTTCAGGGATACAAAAGATCGATCTGAAGTGCTATTTTTTTACATTCCTCTAATTATGAACTGCAGTGGACAAACTGAAAAATATATCTATAGTTAGCTTGTTTTTATAGCAAAAAAAAAGAAATTTCAAATTACATAAAATTAAATACTTGTATATATGTATGGAATTGCTATATGGCTAAATTGGTCACACGTTTAAAGTTATTTTCCGTCTATACTTTGCATTACAATGAGTATGTGAGAAATTTTGAAAGCGGTAAATTGTGTTATTAAAATCAGCATACTCCACAGTGTATTTCACGAATTCTGCCTTATTTAATATTTAAAAACATAAAAATACCTATTATACGTGGAATTAAAGACATTCTGACTCACAAGTAACTAAAAGATAAAAAAAGAGTAATCTTATTTGAACCATATAATTACTTACGAAAACATCAAATTACTTTATTATACTTGACATTTCCCTTATGAGTTTCTACTGTATTTAGATACATATTGAACTTCTAAACGTACTTGTATGAGAAATGTAGTGTGTTAAAGTCTAAGAAATATCGTGAAGCGTTTTACCTCCTAAAATACTTCACACGTTTATTGGCAAAGTGTATAATTTCCAAGCGGTGTGGAAGTTTAGAGAAACGATATGAATTCAGTGTTTAGTACATGTGCAAACACGTGTACACTTAGTTTTAGCAGTGTACAATATGCATTGATAAATAAACTTAGTATTCCGAAAATTGTTTAATTACGAAGTCTTAATTTCAAGGGAGGTCCAGTTTGATCTACACTTTGATCAGCGTGTGTTATGGGTTATATTAGTTTCGGAGAATTCCACTCGTCATCAGTAACCCTGAACACAAGTTAACCAAAGAGAGATAAGCTGGATCTACATCATAGTGAAAGGTATCAAACATACGAAAAGTACTATATTTTTAAATTTAAAGAAATACGAGCAATGTCAACAATGATATTTATACATTTCATGGACGATATTGTTTTTATATTGGTTTTTAAGCACAAAACTACACAATGGGCTATTTGTCTTGTGTCCACCAGGGGTATCGAAACCCGGATTTTAGTGTTACAAGCCTTCAGACTTATCGCTGAACCACTAGGGAGCATGGTATAGTCAAACAATTGATTATCGAAAACTAAACAGGTTTGAACTTGAGCTTCTTTGTTTGTTTGTAATTAAGCACAAAGCTATACAATGGGCTACCTGTGCTCTGCCCACCACGGGTATCGAAACCCGAATTCTAGCGTTGTAAGTCCGCAGACGTACTGCTGTGCCACTGGGGGCGAACTTGAGCTAAAATGAAAATTTAGCTGCACTATAATTTACTAAATAAATCAGTTTAGATAACTAACAGTCATTATTAAAGTTTATACGCCGAAAGTTGACAAAGCACTAGAAACCAGTATTTTAAGACATATGCAGTTAACGTGTTTTTTGTCACAAATTTTCAGTCTATTGAAACAATAATTATTGTTAACAGTTTAATAAAAAATGACATACGTATTTTAAAAGCCAAGAACTATCAAACCGAGTTACAACGTTTTTTTTTCTAGTGGGTTTGGTTCTGATTTTGTTCTTTACTGACGAAGGATCCTTTCCGTAATTCTTCTATGATTTAAAATTTATATTTCGGAACTCATAAGTCAGAGATACAATTAGTAAATGCTAATTACCTCTATTTGATGGAGGAGGAGTCCATTCTAGGAAAATAGGTTCATGAGATTTAAACTTTTCCATTCATTATTCACACTCAACAAAACGTATAGTGCAATGGCTAATTTCATTGTTTTTTTACAATTATTTTAATGAAATCGTCAGTATTATTGAGGGGTTACAAAAGAAGTTTGTCATTTTATTTTAAACTGAAAAGCACTTCTTTCACACCACATCAGTATTATTCTCATAGGTTATTAAATGCTATCTAACTCATGGATTACTGGCTTGGATATACTAAATCGGCTTTAATACCACAAATGCCATCTATAGATTTTAACATGTTCGTGTATCTGTTAGAAGATGAAACAAAAATAATATCATTATTTATATATAACTGTAGACTTCATTAAATCTTCAAAAACAGAAAGGTAGTTTGTTGTTTTTTTACTGTCAGGGTAAATAGCTAGATATTGAACGTGTTATTGGAGTATTACTTATGTGAAGTGGATATTTCCTTCTAACCCTTTGGCCACGTGTGATTGCTTCAGTACGTGTATACTATTCCACAACATTGTGTTCATCATTACGAACATTTCGCGTCTCATGGAGTATTACTTATGTGAAGTGGATATTTCCTTCTAACCCTTTGGCCACGTGTGATTGCTTCAGTACGTGTATACTATTCCAGAACATTGTGTTCATCATTACGAACACTTCGCGTCTCATAAGGGTACGTTTTAAATAATGGGTGGCCCCCAGATGTGATAAGCATGCACGCAGGGCGGCACGCCCGACTGCGCAGCAAGCACCCTATTATGCACGAGACGATACGTATCTGTCATAGATTCTGACTTTTAGCTTATTTCACCTTCTAAAATTATGGATAATTGTGTTGATACAGCCGATTCGAGAGAGGGAGGAATAGTGTAAGTGGTGATAGTTATAATGTACATTTTAAAGGTGTTAGCTAAGTAAGGAAAAACAACCACACTAAAATGTGCATATCTTCAGGTCAAACTCCTCCAAATCGTTTAATGTGTTATAGTTTAACTTGGAACAATTTGGAGAAAGTTAAAGACGAGGTAAACATGTTTCAATGTTTAAACGTACCACTTTTGACCTCTTCAAATTTTAGGTCAACCCAGTATTATAAAATTATCGTTTTTGTATTTACATTAAATACAACTATTTTCATATATAAAATTGGTTTAAAACGTTTCGAAGTTTAACTGAGTGAAGAAATGAAGAAATTAAACAAGCGGGAACGAAATAAATAACATTAGTTTGGCAAACTCCTCACTACAACGCGTTTACTAAACAGTGGCTCAGCGGTAAGTTTCCAGACTTTCGACTCCAAAAGTAGGGCTTCGATACCTGTGGTGAGCCATTGTGTAGCTTTGCGCTTAACAACAACCAAGCTAACGAGCAGCACAGACTTAATGTTTATCAAAAGGCCACATTGTATAAAGAGAAACAAAAACTCTAAGATGAAGAAGGTAGTGCCGACAGATCTTGTTGTTTCAAACGAAAACAAGTCACTTGTATTTATTCGTTAATCCCAAGTTGATTTTGAACAGATTCTTATAATACACAAAAAAAAGTGCTTAATCATCTTGAATGAGTATACTACATTCCAGCTAAATCTAATTGGGTGCATTTGACAACGGGTTTTTAACTCGGTGTCAGAAACAGGAACATGTGGGTGACCTACCCACATAGAATGAATTTTGCTTTGCTACGTCAAAATAAGGCGCATTTATCAACCTTGATTTTTTTTTATATGTAAATAGTGACTTCCCATGAAATAAAAGAACACATAAAGAGCAAAATTCAAAACGTTTCACTTATGAAAGAAGATATGTAACTATCGAAGTTGTTTTAACCGTTTTGAAAGCCACCATAAAAGTAACTATGTTATTTAAGCCTAAGTGTTAACGACATAAGAACTGCCGAAGAATGTGAAAACTACGCCTGTGCCCCATCGTCAGAAGCTGTTTTTATTGTTATCGGGAGATCTAGATGACTGTGGGTGTCAGCAAATGAGTACAACTGTTTACAGGCTATCAAGACGTACAGCATGGTCGCCTCATGCGTTAGTATGGACGCGCTGGTTCGGGAGCATTTGTTCGCGACCTTAACGAAGATGACTAGTAACGAGGCGGGCAAGGCCTAACGAAGACACGGCGTAATGAGGCGGGACCCAGAATGGTAAAGTAACCGAGTGCTTTTCAGTGTCAAGAAAGAATTTAACACATTTCTATTTTGGGATGTTCGCCAGCTCTATATGTTCTTAAATCTATCTAGAGGTGGGATTAAGACATCTTAACTCCGGTGGTATGGTCGTGCTACAAAAGTCACATTCCTGTGCTGGCAGACAGATAGCAAGTACTTCTCATTGCAGTTCAGGTTTCATCAGCTTTCATGGTTTCTATCTGTGAAAAAAAGAGGTTGAAATTCCTTTCCCATACTATTGCAATATTTAGCTGGACTTTCAGACATTTTAAGTGTTTGAGACAAAGGCTTGGCCAAGATAGTTACTGCGAAACTTTCAAGCTCTCTTTTTTTATATGGCTTTTTTTTTTATCTAATACCAAACAGAAAATAGCACGAGGCTATAAATTGAGAGATGTGACAGATGGCTTTGTGCATGACTACTATTTTTAAAATTGGTTTGCATTATCAACACATTCTGCCGTCTCACTAATATAAATTTTCAGCAAAGAATAGAAAATAGGTTTACAGGACAGTTGAACATAAGGCTCCAGTCTCTTATTCTTTCTGTTGTTGAACAGAGACAATTTTTTTTTTTGAAACAGTATTAGAGATGCAACTAATGTACGACCCTAGAAACCAAACCAACGTCAACATATGGTAAAAATTTCATTGAGTGTTCAGGAGTGTTGTTGCAGCTTGTAATGCCGCCAGATGGCGGTCTCGCGTTACGCTTATGTCACAACCTCTGATGGTCCCTGCTAGAGAACGTAACGTTATCCTACTATAATGATTTTGTCAGAAGTACTTTACGCTTGGCCTGTCAAAACACTCACCCTCTCAGGTTTCTCGTGTACAGAATAAACTGCTTGGATACATCGATCCAGAAAGTTTTACGGGCTGAGCCCAAATTCTTGGGCTGAAATATTTTTGCAGACAAACTACTGATAATCTCGTGTAAGTATAAAATAACTAATAATTGTTGTTGTTGTTGTCGTTTTTCAGAAAAAATGTTTTTTACAATTTCCATGAAAGAAAGTTAATATTAGAATAAATTAAAGCGTCGAATATATAAACAATATTTCGGAAAAAACCGCAGCGATGCAAGTCTCGAGAACTTTTGATTGAAATATTACAAATTTTAGGGCACCCTAAAGAGATTGTTGTCCAGCTATTAAATGTCGCAACTGTATTTGAACGTAATTATGCCCCCCCCCTCCAGTGGCAACTCTGTGAACGTATACCGCTATAAAAAAAAACCGGGTTTCGATACCGGTGGTGCGCATAGTTAGCCCATTGTAAAGCTTTGTGGTAACAACAAACAAAAACACACAAAAAGCTTAATTATTTCTTCATTCAAGATTTAGCTGTCCAAGAACACAAACGATCATGTGAAATTTAAATCTCAAGAAACACATGCTTCTAAACTCTCACGTGGTACGAATGTAATGTCACAGCCGACTGCATCCCTCCGGCTGCTACGTATCCATCCCAAGATCAACGAGGTGAGACCGACGTTGGAACTTGTGCTGTTGGGACTACGGTTGTTTTCCTCTCCTTCACTTCTTAGCACCCATCTCTTCTCATAACTTTGGTTCGAGAACCTTAATGGGCTGCAACTGCCTGTTGAAAGAAAACAAGGCGACGTTTCGGCGTCTATGCTGAGGCCTCAGTAGAAGCCGAAACGTCGTCGTCTTTTCTTTCAACAGGCAGTTGCAGTCATTTAAAGTTGTGAAACCTACTATGTCTGCTCAGCTTAAAACTGAAACAACTTTTTATGACGTTGTTGGACATTCTTTAGTGAGATTTTGTCTCACTAATCTTTATAATGCTCGTAACCTTTGTTTTGAAATGTGTATTGTTCATGTACTTTACCTTATAACTTATGTCCAACCTGGTCTATAATGCCACCATTTGCTGATCGATGATTGTGAGAAATATATACCAGTTAAACAGATATATTAACCGAATTTATACCATGCTTTTTGACGCGTTGAATCGGAGAAAATAAGACGAGATTTAAAATTCGAAGTAGTTCGATGTTATCACTAAATTAGCTTATCTAACGTTTCGAGGCTTACAATAAGAGAACTGTTATTAAGATAAAAACAGCAGTTAATTATACAAAGGAACCATGTTTTGTTTCTGCCATGTGTAAAGAATATATACTCTTGCATCAGACATTAAACATATTGTTTACAGTGTGTGTGTGTGTATATATATATTCACCTTGTTTAGTTAAAAATACAAATCAGTACAACATGGTCTTCTAGTATTACTTTATATCTAGTTCTATTACGTAACTTGTA